>NC_137466.1:102672525-102889158 GCF_964235325.1 Thermobia domestica | reverse complement strand
GTGCAGAATTGGGAGTTGGAAGAATTTTTGAAGTTACCATGTGAGTGTACTGTGGAACGTACATCATTGGATTGTATAAAAGAGTGTATAATATATTGGAAACCAGACGATATTTGTATTTGTATTGCATGCGGTTTTTTGGAAGGTGGACAGTTAAAGCATGATTGTTTGATGTTGGATACGGAATGTCTTGAACGGAAAGCTATAGAAACCATAACAAAAGTTGAGGTTCGTAAAGAATTATTATCAATTTACAGAAAAAAGCATGGACATTTGTTTTTGATTACATGGAACTTTATTGAACGTTTCCGAGATCTTGTGTGTGACTTTGAATACAGGCCCACTCTATTAAAAATTTTACTAGAAAAAGATTTTGGGAAATATAGTGATATGGTGTAAAAAATGTACAAAAGTACGATAAAAGTAAGCTTAGTGTGAGTAAAAGATTTTATATTGAAGTAGAGTGTAGAATATATTGCCAATAACAATAAGACAAATATATATTTTTGCATTTATGTATTTTATTATAATGGAATATAAGTTTATGGAGTATATTTGGAAAATAATAGAACATACATCATGATGTTATATTAACGAATTATTTCTTGGAAAAGATTTATTTTGTATTGCCTTGAAACATATTATTAAACAGAGAATTCGAATAAAATATTATTTGATTGTAATATAAGACACAGAATGCATAGAACACTTTATTAAATGTAAGGGAAAAAATGTGTTTTACACATGCGCAGAAGCTTTTATTGTAGGTATATAAATAGATGTATCACACTTGAAAAAAGTATTTATGTGTTTTGTTTTTGCTGAAGAGCAGACAAATGAGTAACATGGAGACTGTTTATGTTTCACCTAGAGAAAAAGAAATTCAGCGTGAAAACGAAAAACCTATACTGTTAATTCACCCGTCTGACCCCGATTTGCCAGATGAATTACGTGATAAAGTGAGAATCATATATCCATCACAAGAAATAGAAGAAGTGTATTATTTTAGACGCTATAATAGATATAATGATGAAATACTCCCGGAAAGTGATGATGATGACAGTGTTTTAAATATTAACTGTTTTGAACTGGAAGCTAATGACTGTGAGTGTACTAGTGAAACTATTAGTGATACATGTGTTATACAATTATTTAATGAGTACACACCAAATTCTGTATTATTATGTAAAGCATGTGTTGAACATAATGAAAATGAAAAGATCACAACTGTTTGCTGCAGTATGATTACGAATTATTACAAAAGGTGTGGACGATCTTAATTAAACGTGAAATGAGAGAGAAAATCTATAAACTTTATTTAAAGAAACATTTTAAAGGTTATAATATTAAGAACACTTATACTTTGGAGAAAAAATTTAATCTGGTATATGAATACATTACAGAGTGTGATTGTTATATCAAAGAAATAGTAGAAATGTTTTTAGAGAAAGATAAACAATTATTTAATTCTGTAAATGAACACTGAGACACTGTAGCATATGCATTTGATTGTGTATGAATAGAAGAACATATTTAACCTCATATATATATATATATATATATATATATATATATATATTAGGGCTAAATACTTTGATGTAAGTTGAGAAATTACAAATTGTTACAGAGAATTGAACTGTTATCTATATTATTTTATAAATGGATCAATTTGTAGTATTGTAATATTAAGAATTTAATAGATTACAAACATTGGACTAACACATGTAAATAATAGCTAGAGCTAAAATACTGAATTACTGGCAACTGAATTGTCAGTGAGAGTAATGTATTTTAAAGAAATAAACTGATATTAGAAAAAATAATCTTAGTTGTTTGTATGCTATATGAAGAAACTAGTGTTTAAGAAGAATATGGTAGGAAACTGAAACTATTTAATACTTTATTTTAGATTTTTTAGAGACATTACCAACGTAAGTAAATGATGAACTATTGTCGATTGAACGGGAATCACTGAGGTTGATACCTTGTGTTTAGTTTATGATATGAAGACTTTAACATTCTTGTTTACACAGTTACTTTTAAATGAATACTACACATAATCTTGTATGCAGAATGGATTGAATTAAGGGCATACTTACGCGAGGGATTCATTGGATGCGGACCACATTTAAAACTTTATAACCCAACAAACATTTCAACACTTTCTTAAGAGAATTATGGTTGCAGTAGGAGAGAAATGCGTGATATACTGTAGAAAACTCGATGTTACAGTACCCTTGTACTCTTTATGTCTTATAAAAAGAAGTTAGTGTACTCTTTTGCTGAGAATATAGATGACAATATTGTAAAATTACGTGTCGTTTTATTGCAACTAGAATAATGTTACTTCAATAATGCTTAAACGCAGTCACTGTTAGTGCAGAATCCACCCTCCAACAATTTTCAGGATGTGCAGACCCTTACTTGGTATATGGTGTTAAAAAGAATAAACATTGTACGGTAACCTCTTGAAACTTGTAGACCCACAGTGAAGTATAGTCGGATATGGGGGAGGGCACGGTGACTCAGTGGTAGAAGAGATTTTGATGTTTGTGATTTAAAAACCGAGCAAGTGAACTTTGTGGTGGACAACATTTCTTTTCTCCTGGTACTTCCATTTCCTACATTTATTTATTGGCTTAAATAGCTTATCCGATCTTTCTTTCTTGTAATAGAATCGTTGCAAGGCTATGATCATACCTTATAATTATTATTAAATAATCCTTATTGAAGGTTTAATTTACTTCATGATTTCTTTGGAACAATAAAAATTTTTTGCTTGAGATGGATTGTTTTCTCAGGGAGGAAATGTTAGAATCATGAGAACTTGCTTACATGCTGTGTGCCAAACATAATAAGCCCTTGGCGGGCTAAGATCGAACCATGGACCCATCACGCGCCAGAGGTGAACGATTTGAAGGCGATGAAGAATATTTTATAATCTCACAGTAGTATTAATACTTGTTTGAGATTCTTAGTATACTATGTGATACACAGGTTACACGAATTTTATTTTGTTCTTTGAACTAATGTTTAAGAGGACCAGAAGGATAGATTTCAAGAACCACCTATGGTTCAAGGATTACAGTTTTAATTTTACAGCTTTATACACATGCATTCAAAATTATATGGCCATTAGATGGTTGTATAAGATTCTTGTTGGAGTTGATTTGATTTGAGTTTAACGTCTCTTTTCATCAGCGAAGCTATATGAGACGTGGACCTACTGATTAACGTGGAATCCGAACCACATGAGCTCCCGCCGGGAATCGAACCTGGGTAGACTTTTGTTGGAATAAATGTTTTCGCTGGAACCTTTTTTAAAATTTAATGTAAAACTTTAAACATAATGAAGAAAATAAGAACATACTGAGGTGAAATAAACGTGAAAACTCTCACCGTGCAAAAGAATTAAGGAAAACAGCCTCTGTTTTCAAGCTGAGACTATCCATGGTTGAGATTGACCACCAAATATAACGATTATTTTTCTCAGATGATGAGTTTGTATGCTTATGCCAGTAGCTAAAACTGGAAAAGTGAACCAGGTAGTGTTTGCAAAATGTATCTCCTCACGTTCAAGTCTATCAATTCGCTGACGACACAGCATTTCTAACAACGGCTCGTACTATCCAACGTATCAACAGACTAATGCAGCCAACCATCAACACATTTGTCCAATGGTGTGACTTAATCTCAGAACATGTGCAATTGTGATGGACAAAAATTCTATGGGTAGTAGGGCTGGTGGACAACAACAGCTTCACGAAACATCTGTTGGTATTAAAATTAACGATACATGAACTTTCAAAAGACGAAATGTTTCTTTATCTGGACTGTTAATACTTTTTTGAAATTTCATCGGAACAAGCATTCAACTTAAACTATAATAAACGAACGAACTATCTAGTTGCATTATAGGAGGGCGATACAGGTGTGGACGAAAAGTTTATGTATTGATTTTTGAATACGAGTTGTGTGCGAGTAATTCAATTTTATTTAACTTTTAATATTAGAGATTATTTTATACGACCATTTAATATTTTATTATTTCTTATACATATTCGCTTTCATCATTTGTCCATTGTAATGTTAGTAGAAAAAATGTTTTATTTAACAACATGAGCACGAAAACCTACAAGAAAAATATTAGACAACATTCATAATTATCACTGTACGGAATACTTCTTTAAATGGAAACAGTTTGATCCATTGGTAGAGTGCACCCATCTGGCACGAAGATCCCTAGTTCAATCCCAAGACCGTGACAATTTGTGATGGACAACACCCTGTGGATATTCTCGGGGTTCTCCATTTCCTACCACTTTCTTCATATTCAACATTTTTACAATCATTAACCATTCAACGTTGCCTACTTGTAAAATGTCTCGAGTAGATGAGTATATAAGACTCATGCCAGAACAAAATGTTTTCTCTTTGCTTTCAAGCCAGAAAAAAAGCAGAGACTCATATCTACTTGCCAGAATAAGTGTTTTCGCTTTGCTCTCAAGCCAGAAAAGAAGAAACTCGTATCCACGAAGTGAAATTTCTCGAGTTGCTACTCGCCAAATTTCACAAGTTTCGTGGATACGAGTTTCTTCTTTTCTGGCTTGAGAGCAAAGCGAAAACACTTATTCTGGCAAGTAGATATGAGTCTCTGCTTTTTTTCTGGCTTGAAAGCAAAGAGAAAACATTTTGTTCTGGCATGAGTCTTATATACTCATCTACTCGAGACATTTTACAAGTAGGCAACGTTGAATGGTTAATGATTGTAAAAATGTTGAATATGAAGAAAGTGGTAGGAAATGGAGAACCCCGAGAATATCCACAGGGTGTTGTCCATCACAAATTGTCACGGTCTTGGGATTGAACTAGGGATCTTCGTGCCAGATGGGTGCACTCTACCAATGGATCAAACTGTTTCCATTTAAAGAAGTATTCCGTACAGTGATAATTATGAATGTTGTCTAATATTTTTCTTGTAGGTTTTCGTGCTCATGTTGTTAAATAAAACATTTTTTCTACTAACATTACAATGGACAAATGATGAAAGCGAATATGTATAAGAAATAATAAAATATTAAATGGTCGTATAAAATAATCTCTAATATTAAAAGTTAAATAAAATTGAATTACTCGCACACAACTCGTATTCAAAAATCAATACATAAACTTTTCGTCCACACCTGTATCGCCCTCCTATAATGCAACTAGATAGTTCGTTCGTTTATTATAGTTTAAGTTGAATGCTTGTTCCGATGAAATTTCAAAAAAGTATTAACAGTCCAGATAAAGAAACATTTCGTCTTTTGAAAGTTCATGTATCGTTAATTTTAATACCAACAGATGTTTCGTGAAGCTGTTGTTGTCCACCAGCCCTACTACCCATAGAATTTTTGTCCATCACAATTGCACATGTTCTGAGATTAAGTCACACCATTGGACAAATGTGTTGATGGTTGGCTGCATTAGTCTGTTGATACGTTGGATAGTACGAGCCGTTGTTAGAAATGCTGTGTCGTCAGCGAATTGATAGACTTGAACGTGAGGAGATACATTTTGCAAACACTACCTGGTTCACTTTTCCAGTTTTAGCTACTGGCATAAGCATACAAACTCATCATCTGAGAAAAATAATCGTTATATTTGGTGGTCAATCTCAACCATGGATAGTCTCAGCTTGAAAACAGAGGCTGTTTTCCTTAATTCTTTTGCACGGTGAGAGTTTTCACGTTTATTTCACCTCAGTATGTTCTTATTTTCTTCATTATGTTTAAAGTTTTACATTAAATTTTAAAAAAGGTTCCAGCGAAAACATTTATTCCAACAAAAGTCTACCCAGGTTCGATTCCCGGCGGGAGCTCATGTGGTTCGGATTCCACGTTAATCAGTAGGTCCACGTCTCATATAGCTTCGCTGATGAAAAGAGACGTTAAACTCAAATCAAATCAACTCCAACAAGAATCTTATACAACCATCTAATGGCCATATAATTTTGAATGCATGTGTATAAAGCTGTAAAATTAAAACTGTAATCCTTGAACCATAGGTGGTTCTTGAAATCTATCCTTCTGGTCCTCTTAAACATTAGTTCAAAGAACAAAATAAAATTCGTGTAACCTGTGTATCACATAGTATACTAAGAATCTCAAACAAGTATTAATACTACTGTGAGATTATAAAATATTCTTCATCGCCTTCAAATCGTTCACCTCTGGCGCGTGATGGGTCCATGGTTCGATCTTAGCCCGCCAAGGGCTTATTATGTTTGGCACACAGCATGTAAGCAAGTTCTCATGATTCTAACATTTCCTCCCTGAGAAAACAATCCATCTCAAGCAAAAAATTTTTATTGTTCCAAAGAAATCATGAAGTAAATTAAACCTTCAATAAGGATTATTTAATAATAATTATAAGGTATGATCATAGCCTTGCAACGATTCTATTACAAGAAAGAAAGATCGGATAAGCTATTTAAGCCAATAAATAAATGTAGGAAATGGAAGTACCAGGAGAAAAGAAATGTTGTCCACCACAAAGTTCACTTGCTCGGTTTTTAAATCACAAACATCAAAATCTCTTCTACCACTGAGTCACCGTGCCCTCCCCCATATCCGACTATACTTCACTGTGGGTCTACAAGTTTCAAGAGGTTACCGTACAATGTTTATTCTTTTTAACACCATATACCAAGTAAGGGTCTGCACATCCTGAAAATTGTTGGAGGGTGGATTCTGCACTAACAGTGACTGCGTTTAAGCATTATTGAAGTAACATTATTCTAGTTGCAATAAAACGACACGTAATTTTACAATATTGTCATCTATATTCTCAGCAAAAGAGTACACTAACTTCTTTTTATAAGACATAAAGAGTACAAGGGTACTGTAACATCGAGTTTTCTACAGTATATCACGCATTTCTCTCCTACTGCAACCATAATTCTCTTAAGAAAGTGTTGAAATGTTTGTTGGGTTATAAAGTTTTAAATGTGGTCCGCATCCAATGAATCCCTCGCGTAAGTATGCCCTTAATTCAATCCATTCTGCATACAAGATTATGTGTAGTATTCATTTAAAAGTAACTGTGTAAACAAGAATGTTAAAGTCTTCATATCATAAACTAAACACAAGGTATCAACCTCAGTGATTCCCGTTCAATCGACAATAGTTCATCATTTACTTACGTTGGTAATGTCTCTAAAAAATCTAAAATAAAGTATTAAATAGTTTCAGTTTCCTACCATATTCTTCTTAAACACTAGTTTCTTCATATAGCATACAAACAACTAAGATTATTTTTTCTAATATCAGTTTATTTCTTTAAAATACATTACTCTCACTGACAATTCAGTTGCCAGTAATTCAGTATTTTAGCTCTAGCTATTATTTACATGTGTTAGTCCAATGTTTGTAATCTATTAAATTCTTAATATTACAATACTACAAATTGATCCATTTATAAAATAATATAGATAACAGTTCAATTCTCTGTAACAATTTGTAATTTCTCAACTTACATCAAAGTATTTAGCCCTAATATATATATATATATATATATATATATGAGGTTAAATATGTTCTTCTATTCATACACAATCAAATGCATATGCTACAGTGTCTCAGTGTTCATTTACAGAATTAAATAATTGTTTATCTTTCTCTAAAAACATTTCTACTATTTCTTTGATATAACAATCACACTCTGTAATGTATTCATATACCAGATTAAATTTTTTCTCCAAAGTATAAGTGTTCTTAATATTATAACCTTTAAAATGTTTCTTTAAATAAAGTTTATAGATTTTCTCTCTCATTTCACGTTTAATTAAGATCGTCCACACCTTTTGTAATAATTCGTAATCATACTGCAGCAAACAGTTGTGATCTTTTTCATTTTCATTATGTTCAACACATGCTTTACATAATAATACAGAATTTGGTGTGTACTCATTAAATAATTGTATAACACATGTATCACTAATAGTTTCACTAGTACACTCACAGTCATTAGCTTCCAGTTCAAAACAGTTAATATTTAAAACACTGTCATCATCATCACTTTCCGGGAGTATTTCATCATTATATCTATTATAGCGTCTAAAATAATACACTTCTTCTATTTCTTGTGATGGATATATGATTCTCACTTTATCACGTAATTCATCTGGCAAATCGGGGTCAGACGGGTGAATTAACAGTATAGGTTTTTCGTTTTCACGCTGAATTTCTTTTTCTCTAGGTGAAACATAAACAGTCTCCATGTTACTCATTTGTCTGCTCTTCAGCAAAAACAAAACACATAAATACTTTTTTCAAGTGTGATACATCTATTTATATACCTACAATAAAAGCTTCTGCGCATGTGTAAAACACATTTTTTCCCTTACATTTAATAAAGTGTTCTATGCATTCTGTGTCTTATATTACAATCAAATAATATTTTATTCGAATTCTCTGTTTAATAATATGTTTCAAGGCAATACAAAATAAATCTTTTCCAAGAAATAATTCGTTAATATAACATCATGATGTATGTTCTATTATTTTCCAAATATACTCCATAAACTTATATTCCATTATAATAAAATACATAAATGCAAAAATATATATTTGTCTTATTGTTATTGGCAATATATTCTACACTCTACTTCAATATAAAATCTTTTACTCACACTAAGCTTACTTTTATCGTACTTTTGTACATTTTTTACACCATATCACTATATTTCCCAAAATCTTTTTCTAGTAAAATTTTTAATAGAGTGGGCCTGTATTCAAAGTCACACACAAGATCTCGGAAACGTTCAATAAAGTTCCATGTAATCAAAAACAAATGTCCATGCTTTTTTCTGTAAATTGATAATAATTCTTTACGAACCTCAACTTTTGTTATGGTTTCTATAGCTTTCCGTTCAAGACATTCCGTATCCAACATCAAACAATCATGCTTTAACTGTCCACCTTCCAAAAAACCGCATGCAATACAAATACAAATATCGTCTGGTTTCCAATATATTATACACTCTTTTATACAATCCAATGATGTACGTTCCACAGTACACTCACATGGTAACTTCAAAAATTCTTCCAACTCCCAATTCTGCACCGGGGAATTACTCACTGTTGGTGAAGGTGTAGGGGGATATTCTTCTATTTCGTTTTCAACATCAAGTAACGGAAAAACTTCTGTTTCCAGTGGCGGAGATTGTGGGCTCACCACCGGTTGGGATGTCCCCGATAAAAACGTCAATACATCAAAGTTGGCCGGGGTAACTTCTGTTTCCAGTGGCGGAGATTGCGGGCTCACCACCGGTTGGGATGAAAATTCTGTTCCCGGTAATACATCCAAGTTGGCCGGGGTAACTTCTGTTTCCAATGGCGGAAAGTGCGGGATCACCAGCGGTTGGGATAAAACCTCTGTTCCCGGCAAAGATGATGATTCTGCGAGATCACTTTCACCTCTTGTACTAAGATCCAACGGTTTCATTGAATCCATGCTTTAAAAGCAATCTATAACTCCTTTTCACTAAAAGCACCTCTATATTTCAACAGCAAACAATTCAGGAAAATAAGGTTTGTTCTCCAGTGTTTCTATTAAGATTTTTTATTTCCTTCACCACCTAAAACAATAAAAGAAATTAAGAATTAGTTATTTGATGTATTACGACTTCCAATTACAAAATATAAGTTCCCTTTCAACTTCACTACTACATTTCGTCCTGGGTAATATGTTCAAACAATCTCGGGTCTCTTTTTATTGCATTAGCTTTCAACATGAAAAACCCTTAAGTTCAATCTGCGGTAACGTTAAACGTTCTGTCGCCATATATCCTCATTGTTACACTAGCGTTTATGAAATAAAACACAAAAGTTTACAATAATAATAATAATAATAATAATAATAATAATAATAATAATAATACTTACCGAATATTAATTTATCTCTGTTTAAGTGATAATTCAATTCCAATCCAAGCCTTTCGTGCTCTCTGCTTTTCTCGCTCCTATCACTTTATTATTTGCTTCAGCACCTAAAACAAAAAAGAAAAAATGCAATTAGTTACCGTATTACAACTTTTCAAATTACAAAATATAATATTCAACGTAACAATAACGTTCAACCATATTGGCTTTGCATGTAAAAGAGCCATTGTTCGATTCCCGGGGCGCATTCTGTTAACTACTTATCCAATATAAGATTGTAAAATATAGCATTTATAACTAAAAAAGTCTACAGTGCAAGCAAGCGTGCGGTTCTCCACGTAGGATAGCCCTGGTTCGATTCCCGGGGGTGCATTCTGCTAACTTTCTGTACAATATAATTTATATATACCTGTTATATCTTACACAATTCATAGCTACATATAAGTAACAACATCTGCTAAGCAAAATGTTTGTCGTACGGCTTTCACGTGGAAGAGTTCTGGTTCGATTCCCGGGGCGCATTCTGGTAACTTTCTGTACAATATAATTTATATATACCTGTTATGTCATACACAATTCATAGCTATATATAAGTAACAATATCTGCTAAGCATAAAATTTAGCGTACGGTTCTCCACCTGGGAGAATACTCATTCGATTCCCGGGGGCGCATTCTGTTGACTTCCTGTACAATATAATTCATATATACCTGTTATGTCTTACACAATTCATAACTATATATAAGTAACAAGTTCGCACTGCAAGCAAAATGTTTGTCGTACGGTTCTCCACGTGGGAGAATAGTAATTCGAGTCCCGGGGCGCATTCTGCTAACTTTCTGTACAATATATTTTTATATACCTGTTATGTCTTACACAATTCATAGCTACATATAAGTAACAACATCTGCTAAGCAAAGTGTTTGTCGTACGGCTTTTCACGTGGAAAAGCTCTGGTTCGATTCCCGGTGCAATCATTAATGATGATTCCCTCTACCCTCCATATTACATTATACTATATCTTAGTCACGTTATAATTCCATAAAAGTACACCGAGTCATATCATTTTCAATGCCGGAAAATCCGCAATTAATTCCCGATAAAACCAAACAGTTCCGTCCCCCTTATACTCCCAACAATTACAATATGTCCCTTTCCCATATAAAAGTAAACAAGTATAATACAAGAAAACTACAACGTTATTACTTACCAATCTTCCAATCTCTCCTAGTAGTAAAATATCTTCTTCGCAAAGTTAACACTTGATGTTCCTGCTGTATTCTTTCTAAATATACACATCATGCAAATGCATCAGTATTTATATGCCCTTCAATCTTTCCAGAAGTTTCGAGTGTGTTCTTTCCCCTATTCCAACAATAATAAATTAAAAAAAGATCTGGAAGTTTCCAGTGCTTTCTTTCACTCATACCAACGATCCAAATTTCTAGCATATTCTCCAGCAGCAGCTGCCGCGTTACATGTGCTGCATATTAATGAATTACCTTGTTCTACGTGTGTGATCTGCATATTTTATTTCCGAAAGGTTTTTTCTGTATTCTGCTTGTCCAATTAACATTTCTTTTCACCGGAAAAAAGGTGTATCCATTCTTCAAACTGTCATACTATAAAAAAGACCGCCCGTAAAAACAATTATTATGTACAACATCTTCACGGAATATGTAATTCAAAGCTATTCATCAATGTCAAGTTTGATTTTAACAAGCAGAAAAGTAAAGCAGCTTGCTACGTGTTATGAATACATAATTATGACCTTGCTTTACTTTTATCTAACAAGCTACTCTCGCCGTCATAACAGATGATGTTCTATTGGACTGTAGTCTGACATCAAAGTCCCCGTTGAAACAAAACTCCACCGAAGCATGAGCAAGGTAATTCGGCTCCACTGTTCTTTGCAAGCTTTCCAGAGACCAGTGATGATGTATGGACACGGACGTTGATGTATTTTCAACAAACCAAAACCGCAGAAGCCCATTGGGACGGCATCAGGGCTCCTCACAAGAATACTTTGAACGAAAGTATTATACGAATTCCTAATTCCAGTTCCATTTCCTGATAAAAACTCAGATGATCGGTATGGCCTTATCCATACGGATGGATTTTCACCTAATTGGCATTCGCACCCTACAATTGCATGATGAGAAAGATAGGTATCATAATGGATTTTTGGAAGTATCTTGCATTCTCCTTCACGTTTTCATCAACCTTGCATATTACCAATTTTCGTGCACAACTGAATCACAAACCATGCGGAAAACTTTCTAGCAATGGCGAACAAAGTTGCAGCAGCATTTGGCATCGTTCTCACGGTATATTAACGCCCGAATGAAATCACCAGCAATAAGATGGAAGTATGTTTCATCATTGTTACGTCTATCAGCCTGTTGGACTTGGCCATGTGCTTTTCGTATAGTTCTATGCAGTTTTTCGTTCTGCAAAGAGGCGCGGGAGCAGGTGATGTACGCACACCTCAGCCGCATCCATAAGGCCTATGTACATCATGAAGCCGCAGTCTTCATAGTTGAAGGTGCCAAATTGAATCGCTACACAGTGCGTCGAGCATGTGGGAGTAATGGACAAAAATAAAACAAATCATACTGAAGTTTTTATCACATATTTATTGTGCCGCAAGGCGTTCTTTGCTCACTTAGACTGAAGCAAAGTTGTTCTTGAAGTTATCGAACTTGACAACTACCGATTTTTACGTACCTGTGCTATAACTGCCCACTAGAGACAAAAAGTCTCACTTATGTAGAAAATAATATCCCGTTCAGGGCCGTAAAAAAAACTATGTTAGACATTTAAGGCCTTATGCACAGTAGTTCTGACGCGTGATTAGTGTATACTAAAGAGTTAACTAACATATGTTTCCTGCAGTAGTCAGGGCTTTAGTATGACGCTAAACATACGTCAAAACGACTCTGCATAAGGCCTTTACTGTTTACGGCACTCGTAAACACGAACTCATACGATTCAAAACTACATAACACTAAAATATAATGAAAAGCAGTGCATGAAATAACTGAAACAGTTCTGGAGGGTTTTTTTTTTTTTTTTTTTTTTTTTTTTTTTGATCAGTCAGTACCATCACTGTCTAAGTTATCAAATTCCATAGCGACAGAATTATGAAGCTGGACAGCATCAGTTTTGAAATAACTTTCCAGATCCGTATCTGTCCTCCTTTTCTTTGCGTGAATCTGTATCTTGGATGAGACAATAGAGTCAGATAGAATAAGCATATGCTTCATCAGGTCTAAATAAGTATTGAAGAGAAAAGTTTTCCGTATAAGATGTAGCCTAGTGTGACAGAAGACTTTGTGGAGGGCTTCTAAAGCTTCTTCCGCATATCCGACAATCCTGTGGACTATTCGTCATTTCTTCGTGTATTTAATTTCGCTGCTGCTTCTTTGGCAGCAAAGGCAAGCTCCTTTGCCGATTTAGTCGCTACAAGAGGATTTAAGCGCCTTTTCTTTGTTTTTACTGAACACTCTGTGAACTGTTTACTAGTTCTACCGCAAGTAGAGCAATCTACATCAGTCTTCACGTTGCTGTGATACCGAGCAGTTAACACTGTTGATACATAGTCCGGAAGTGTACATGCACGATCAAACCACTCTATTTTTGGCTTGGAAAACCGACCAAACTCTATGCGACATCCTCCATTTTTTTTTTTTTTTTTGTTTGTTTGTTTGCTCAAGGTCATATTAATAATTTACTAAACTTCTCTAAACTGTTGTACACATCTTCTGTGGCGTCTTCAAGTTTATAACGACTACAAATAGCCTTCATAGTTTCCGCTTTCTTTCAACTAGCACTGGTGGTTATCTATCTTTCAAAAATGTCCTTGTTTTTCATGGCGTCTTCTTTCGCAATTTCACTAATTACAGTCACAATTGCGGACACTTGCACACACACTATTGCTGAATCTAAAGGAAATCATCAAAGGAAGATATTCCTGCAGAAATCTCAAGACATGTTTAGGCTTTTTTGAGATATTCCAAATATACTAATCGTATATAAAAAATGGTTACCAATCGTTCGTCGTAAAGGAAAGAACATACCTGTGCTATAACTGCCCACTAGTGACAAAAAGTCTCACCTTTCGCTTTGGTCTGAAACACCAGTGCGACCGTTGTGGAGACACTGACTCAGGTCGGTTTAATATAGTAGTTGTGCATGCGAATTGTTATATGTAAGAGTGTCATCTCGATTCGGGTCCGTCTAATGTGGTGACTTTGCATGCGCCTCCTGTAGGCTGACGAGTTGTCATCAGTTTGTGGCTAGGGATTTCTGTCTTGTGAATCATTTGTGCTTCATTCCGTGCTATTTGCAAGTCCGAAGAAAATTGTTTCTTTTCTCATTTTTGTCCATTGGTCGATGCACTGTGCGCTAGCCCATCGCGCATTGGAACGGAGATGCTGGCACGCCAATCATAGGGTCCCTTGCAGCACTGCGGGATTCGCTCTCATGAGAGTCCTCGTCCTGATGCTCTTTGTGAACAACTGTTTTGCTACAGACTCCTGATTTGTGTAATGAGCCACAATAGATTTCCCAGTAGTCATCTGGAGCATCAACCTATTCTCCCGACACTGTTTTACTACGCCTATGTAGCAGAAAGGGACATAGAATAGGACACTGTTTAATTTAGAGGCCATTTGATGACGCACACTCACCCACAAATTCTAACACACTACTACTCACGACAGAGGACGCCGTCGTTCTAGCATCACTCCCTCATGTGGCAGTGGTTTTCCTAATTTGGTCCGATATAAATTGAACAATCTTTTGAAATACGCTCTATAATAAATACATAAAAAGGAGCAAGTTCTATCAAAGCTTTTAGAACTGAATACAACTTTTGATGTTGATAATATATTACGAATTTATTGATTTTTATTTGAAACAAAAAATCAATGAAACATATATTTTATAAAAATGCTTTTATTTACTTATAAGTAGTGATTTTCATATAAGATTTTTCCTTTCCATTTCACGTCACTTTTGCTCCAACAACTAATTCACAAAAGGTGGATTACACGTGTTAAAACACCTCACGAAACATATAACAAACAAAACTATTTTGTCAATTTTGATTCACTGTTCTATAAGGGAAATATATACAACACATGAAATATAGACAAACTATTGGGATTATGCACTTCTTTTTCGCTTAACACGTTGTATGATAACGTTCAAACATGTTGATTTCTATAGAAAATTACAATTTTCTTTAAAGAATAAACCTCTTTCATTACAGTTGTCTCTAATTTAGACGTAACTTGTTTCATTCTAAAACAGTAAAAATATATATGTCCAATTAATCAACTGATTCACATAATTTTCGTTAGATACATAATTTTGTTTTTATTATTATTATTATTATTATTATTATTACGGCAACTTCTCATTGGCCGATATAGTATGATTTTATACATCGTTGCTACCAGAACACGTTTCAGCAAGGCACCTCTTACACACTACCAAATTGTAGTTTATTGCCCGTCAATTCAGTATGACATTAAACTTAGTAATGCCATTTTAATATTTCAATATGTCAAAGACGCTTCCACAAAACACACGAAAAAAATATTAACAATTTCTGCTAATAACTCACATAAAAGCCATTTCAATTAAATACAGTGCCTTGTTAGACTTGAAGGCGTGTTCCGAAATTACATGTACAATTTTGATTGCCCAAAAAATTTAAAGAAATATTTTTGTCGTCTGTGCATACAAGAGCAAACTTATAAAAGTTTCATTAATACGAAAGTTGTTTTGTTTACTTTCAAGCACGACCCATAAATCTGACGATACCCCAGGAAAAGATCCAATGTGTAACATGGTTCAAACAAGCAAAGTTAGTTACATTAAGTCCAAGTTATTCCCGTACAAAATAATAAAGGAATCCACCACCCAAATCCTCAGATTGCAAATGGCACAAGAAGTTTATGAAAACTGTGGTCTACTTCATGGGAAGGGTGCTTATATATAAGTAAAGATGATATAGAACCTATTTGTCAGGGAAGTCCAGTTATATAGCGCTTCTAGTCAGTTAAGATTATTCACTAGAACAATAAACAGGATAGTTAAAGGGCTTACAGATGTTTGTCTACTAAAAGGTGCTCTTGTTACAGCCAGTGCACCTCAAGATAAACCAGAAGTTACGACATGCATTTCTTCAGCTATTTATAACTTTTTTTTTTTTTTGAGAGAGAGAGAGAGAGAGAGTTCTCGTCCTGATATGAAATAACTAATTTTGGCAATGAATAACAAATATACTTACGTACATCATCCAACGAAGAAAGAGATTTCAAGCATAACAAACAAGATTTACTGCGTTCGTACAGAGTGTCAATTTATAGTTGACAATGTAGTTAACACATATCCAAATAATAATAAACTATCTTGCCAGAAGCAAACATTTTCTCTAGTAAACGGTCACATAAAAAACAGAAGACGTGAATGAAATTTCTGATGTTATTATTGAGAAAATTTTTGTTAAATAAGTGTGGTGTAAAAAAATGCCATTTCTTCCTTTGCTACAGAGACAACGTGTAGGAGAAAAATCATTCAACCTATAAACGATTTCCAATAAGAACAAGACAACAGTTGGATCAGTTTGTAATTATCATGTAATTGATAGAGAAATATGTTTACCGTACGTTAAAATTCTACGTAAAAGCGGCCATTTTAAAAGTACGCGTGTGAATTTTTCGTCCTTGTTTAACGATTTAAAGTTTTATTACTGATTATTGCTTTTTAAGGATATTTCTAAAAGAAGAATATAGCATAGTTCTTAAATATGTTTCACTTCGTTGACTTATAATTGACACTTGCAGTCGATTGAACCCTGTCCCACTGGGTTTCCATTAAATTATATATTCTACCGCAGCAGAGCTGCGAAATCATCTTGTTTGACCTTTCTTCAAAGAACAAAATGATGAGAACTCTTCTCACTGCTATGAATACTTCGCGGACAATTATATGGCCTACTTATCGATTTTAGTGCTCTATGGATATACATGACATAATGGAATACCTTCGAACCAGAGTGCATGTGAGATTATTTTGACCATTCTTGTGAATTTTAGTGGGGAAGAAAACTTAAGATCCACTTACCTGGAAGAAAAGGAAGAACAAACCTAAGAACGACATCGATTGGGTGCAGAAAAGAAGTCCTGGATATCTCGGAAAAATAACATGATTTGAATCCTTTGTCATTTAAACTTTACCTTGTTGTTGGCTTAAAAGCGATGTTAAGCTGTAACGACATTTTTATTTTTTAAATGAGAACTAACTTTGTGAAAAATGTGAGATTACAGTGTGTGATTTCCGATTTCATATGGGCGAAAAAGTTAGAAGACAAATAGATTTCAAAATCTTGTGAAACACCGAATCTACTTCAAATTGTGGAATTTACATTGTCGGTTCCAGTAAACAATGATGCGACTGGATTTTTTCTTTCTATCATGAAAAATTTGTAGATAGATGAGTGAGACAGACTGGAAACTATTTTGATTGCGTAAACGACTTTTCAAAAAATTGCATTAAATCTTTGTTATCTCTGCAGAACCAAAATGTACGAGGGCTGATCAACAAAGATTGAGACTGATTATTGTATCGCAGTTTCCTTTGTTTCCGAATGCCGGTACGTTTGATAGTTGAAAGAGTTGTGTTTCATGTATACTCTCATTAGGTGGCAGCATTGTCATATAGGCGGGTTGGGAGTAATCCGCTGTGTTTTAGACACTGCTTTCATTTCGCCTCACAACGTGCTATGTATATGTATACAATGGAGGTTACACGAGAAGAACAGTATAGAGCAATAAAGTTTTGTTTTCGCTTGAACCATACAGCTTCTGAAATATACGAAAACCTCAAGCAAGCTTGTTCCGGAGTCAACAGTCGTGGTACCCAACGGGCGCAAACATGGGACATATGGAGGTGATCGTACATCATTGAAAAAAACACTACCATGTGAAATTCCCAACACTTCAGTTAGTTTACGTAATGTTATCCTTCGATCCTCACGGACAATCACAGCAGCAGTACTGAGGTTTCTGTCACAGCAGAGGCCGAAACACCAGGTCCACCTTGCTTAAAGCATGAAACTCGTCTTTCTTTGAATTCTTTGAACCACCGAAACACTGTTGCTCGAGGTAATGCACTTTCACCGTAAGCTTACTTGAGCTTTCCGTATGTTTCAGAAGCTGTATGGTTCAAGCGAAAGCAAAACTGTATTGCTCCGTATTGTTCTTCACGTGTAACCTCCATTGTATGCATATACATAGCACGTTGTGAGGCGAAATGGAAGCAGTGTCTAAAACACAGCGAATTACTCCCAACCTACCGATACAATGCTGCCACCCAGTGAGAATATACATGAAACACAACTCTTTCAATATCAAACGTGCCGGCATTCGGCAACAAAGGAAACTGCGGTACAATAAAAAGTCTCAGTCTTTGTTGATCAGCCCTCGTACTACTGCACGTAACAAAAGTACAAATATACATTTAAACTCAACATCAAATGGGATAACATCAGAGTAAGACATTTTTCTATCAATGCATCCATATATTATGTGCTAGATGTATATTTTTTTCTAATGATAATCCAAGATACCGAATTCTACTGAGTTTTTTTTTTTTTTTGGGGGGGGGGGGATATTTTCCCAGAAATATATTTCAGTCTTACTGTTGCAGAAGAGGGCTAATTAATGTGGTGTCCGTCTATATTAATTACATCTAAAATTAATTATGGTTCCCGAATCTTTAATTTACAGACAGGTATATACTGAAGAATTTGGAAGTCACTATAGCAACTTTTGTTAGTGTTTCGTAAACGTGTGCCTGTTTTCACAATACCTTTAGGTATTAGCAGTTTTATATGGAAACATCTTATTTCTTTTTATGCATATTTTATTAATTTCGATTTTATACGAAATTTATTTTAAATGAACATAATATGACACAAAAAACAGATATATTGTGCAGCACAATGATACAATGTTGATTTTTTTAAACTAAAAATTAAAAGCTAAACTAAGTTTGCCGATTCGATTGCTTACTCAGGGCTATGACCAACTAAATGGCCAAAACTAACATGATTCTTTTCCTTTTGCGTGTATCATTTATTTCTCCTATCCTCTAGTAACACAAAATTATTAATTCACCCAGTCCTTCATTAAAAATAAGATGTCAGCTATTATAATTTTATACACTATTTGACATGAAAAAGTTTGCATTTACCTAACAGATCTAAACTTACAAGAACAACAAATGTAAGATAATAACAATCCTATTCGATTTATATGCCAAACAATCATTCTTACTTTCCACAGATAACAAGTACATGCTAGAAAAATATATGTTTTTTGTCATTTAAAAAAAATGATTAACAATAGTTATGGACGGAATGAACTAGTATAATAACACACGTATTGTGTTTACAATTATAAAACTACACTGTAAAATATTTCTAACACTAACATCGATAACTTTATTAAAAAGCTTCACTGTAAAATAAATACATTTACTTCGTAATTCCTCCCATACTAGTTCATGATATTTTATAACGCAAGGCTTGCGCGACAACAGAAGGTGCGCATAACTTTTAATGTAGATAACATATCTGATTTTTAATTCTTTGCGTAAGAATTTCTTTTATCATATTAATATTACCATAATGCCAATGATAAGCATTAGAGATTGCAATTTTCTTCAGCATGTTACAGACATACACGTATCCGTTTTTGTTTAACTGTCAGCTACTTTGTATCTCTCTCTCAGTGATAAATAAAACCAATGCTTCGCTCACACACTCGTGTGCATTTTTATATTTTAAACTATATAAAATCTGTATTGCAAAATTTCAAGTTTTTAATGCCGAACTGTATGATTATATAAATAATCTCTATCTCTTCCTTCATCTAGTTTTGCTACTACACAGAAAACAAGTTCAAAAATAAAGATACAGTGTATATAGACTGCCAGAAAAAAGATCCGATGGCAGTTTTGACAACACTGATGTGTCTTCGGATCAAGGTAGATTATTAGTAATACAAAATAAAATCTACAAGAGGAAGGCATGTATGATACGTGTTTGAAATGGCGTCACCAATTCAATGTGGAAATACACCAACAGAAATGCATACAACCAACCACAGATATGACTGCTGAGACGATCACGAGACAAAAGGCTGGAAGTGGTGCTGGGAATTATCGCAAGTATGAAACAACGTTCATGATGAAAAATGGAGGACTAGGTTATTGCTAATTTATAAAATGTGAAGGAATTCGTGCCAAACGACGAGTGACGATACAAGAAATGAATCAATTGTGACCAGAGGTGTTGAAAACCATTTATCAAATATATCCAGGAGTCTTAAGACAACGATTTATGACATTCTGGTGAACAGATTAGACTTATATAAAAAAATTCTGTTCTTGCTAAGCACCCAAAAGAGCAGGTCATGATGTGGCACAAATAATGGGAGGCTGACTTCTATGATTCAAAGTTACAAAAACTGGTTCTCAGACCAGACAAGTGCTTTAATAATGGAGGTGATTAACCAGAAAAAGAACCATATATGTTAATAAATAATTTTCATCTTTCGATTTGTGATTACTAACTTTTCAATACCTCGGTATACTTAATTTCCGAACACGACATGTATATCAAATCACAGGGCTTACAGCTCAGAAAATACATGATTTTAAGAAAAGATAAACGACCATCCTCGTAACAAAGCTGTATCTTTTTTTCTTCATTAAATTATTAGTATTACTACTAAAGTACACTAATTTATTTCATCATATTTGTTACCTTTAATGTTAATTTCTGTCTTAACTTCGTATTAAGAATGTGCGGAAGAAATTTATAAATTCTATTCACACTTAAATAAAAATATTTTTTAAGATTTGATCTCTATTAATTAATATCGGAGAAAATGAGTAATTTTATCAGCTTACTATTTTAGGTTTCAATTCTTACCTTTGTTCGCCACTCGATATTTTAAATACTAAAATACAACACTTAAATTTTCTTACCGCTATCGACATTGGTTTACTGTATGTTTTATTTCCTGACTTCATTCTTTCTATTAATAATATGGTGGTATTTCTTATACGTGAAGCTCGATAAACAAAAGAAAATCTTACGCGAGCACTCCTGAATATACTAATCTTCAAATTATTACAAATTCCTTTTTCTAGCGAACATAGAATAAAAGATGTACAGTAATAAATAAATAATAAATAACATTAAGTAAAATACAATAATAAATAATTTTTGGTTTCTTTTTTCCTGCTTGACTAGATCGTTACAAGAAAAATCTCTTGTAGGTACAATTCTTTGAATTAAAAAATTTACAAATTAACATTTTTTTTACTTATAAATGTGATTGAAAAAAACCTCAGTTGAGTATAAACACTGTTGCTGCTCTTGTATAGTAAAAATAAAACTATTTTATCATACATACAGCATTGGATGTTTACAATATACTAATATATCGCAAAAACTTATCAAGTTCTCGTTCAGTTTCCTCAGCAGACTGAGAACTATATTCTTTCTTAATTTGATGAACTTCAACTTTCCCGCAAGAGGTTGCTAAAGCCTGAAATAAAATAGTGTTAATTATTACTATTAGAATCGAACATACCAACTAAATATAGCACATCTGATTCGATATACACAATATTCATGTTAACCTCCACACTTACACTAAAATAAAAATGAAAGAGATATGTATAAGTAATGCAGAAATCCACATTTCTTGATACGTTTCCTTAACATTAAGTAATTAAATAATTACTTTCCTATAAATTAAAGACAAGAATTTCTTTAAAATAAACTAATCTTTGTTTAAAATAAAGATTAATTTCCATGAAGTTTTATAATTATTTGCATAAAGCTGATACATTGTAAGAGAAGTTTCACTCACACATAGACTAAAGAAAATATTAAAAACTCTCGGTCTTGAGAGTCATGCGCATAATCTATGCACTTGAAGAACTATAAATCAAAAATAATAATACAAGAAGAATTGGTCAAATTAAATCTAAAAGAGAGCAATCTGTGAAGAAAGCAATAATACTAGGGATTGACTCTGTAAGGTGTTAATTTATAAGGTGAGTCATCGAAGTTACTTATTCTCCTGATATGAAGCTTTATTTCTAACAAAATGTGAAGTTCACGTACTTTTGCATAGGAAAATGCCTCTTCGTATCACCTAGAGGCAATACTTCTAAAAGCTCCAAGAAATTTTAACAAATTAATTACAAATAGTTTCTTTCCTTTGAATAAAAATTGGAATCAAGGTCTTCAATTATATAAATATTTGATATCATAGGCTCCTGAGCTAATCAATTTTAAAGTTCATGAACATTACTCTAAAATTTTGATTGAAAATAAAAGATTTACTGGTACTTAACGAATCACTAAAATAAACATGACTTAAAAATTAATTTGCATCGATTAGACACACAATATTGAATATTTATATGCTACAATTTAAATAAATTTGTTTGCTAAAAAAAAAATGCTTTACACAGATTATTTGCTTAGACTATCACAGACAATGTTTTATGTAAGTTACTAATAGTTGTATTAATGAAATGAAATGAAATCTTTAAGTTTTACGTCCCACGGTTATGCCGGTTAGGCTAAAGGAGACGGTGATTATGATAGATGAGTGAAATGGTGGAATGAAGAAAGTGGGAGGAAACGGGAGAACCCCGAGAAAACCCACGAGCACGGTGTTTGTCCACCACAAAGTTCACTTGGCGGAGGCTGGAATCGAACCCGGGACCCCAAGCACCAGAGGTGAACGCTCTACCACTGAGCCACCGCGCCCCCCATAGTTGTATTAAGTTTGATCGATGCAGTTCACTCAGCTGTTGCTCACACAATATTGCTTTCAGAGGGATTAGGAACAACTAAGTCCCTTTTTATATACCATAGTGAGATATTATTATAAAAAAAAAGATATAGTAATGTAATAATTATAACAGTAATAATAACGACTTACTAGATGTGGAGGCATCTTTCCATCAGGTAAACTGGGTGACAGCGCCATAGTTGTAACAGTCTTATCTCTGAAAGGCACAGAATACACTGGACAAATGTCACTAGTGCTGAGGTCCCAAACATGGATCCTGCGGAACAAACCAAATAAACTCTTCTTAACACATACGTCTCCACAATGCTAACATTATTTAAAGGAATGTGTTTACAACTGATTGGCACACTACCAATAACCAATATAGCAAGGAGTGAACCAGAAATAAAATTCGGTAGCACAAAATAGTAATATCTTTAACAAAAAACATTCCTAATGCAGTGTTTTAATGCTCCTTTGTTCCCGACTGATTAGAGCGTATATTTTCAGTGTGCGCGAGTGGTAGAAAATGGATCGATCTGGCTCATAATAGGCCAACATAGGACGTAAGAGAACAACTCACAAGCCCCTGGGAAAATGACCATCGTACACCGTGAGCCCACGGTCTTTTACGACCTCCATTTTAGGGGTGAATTTATTCCCTTTTATGACCACTTTTTAGGGGGTGTATTCGTTCTCTTTTACGACCTCCATTTTAGGGGGTGTACTCGTTCCCTTTTATGAGCATATTTTCCAACCCCTACGAACACATAACAGAACATCAGACTACGTAACATAACGAACATACAGCAGAGCAGATTGAACTCGTTCCCTTTTATGAACACTTTTTCAGGGGTGAACTCGTTCTCTTTTATGAGCATATTTTTCAACCCCTATTTTAACATAGGAGATAACACATACGATTACGAACACATAGAAGAACAGATAACACATAACACTACGTAACACACAGGAGAGCAGATAACACTTTTTCAAGGGTGTATTCATTCTCTTTTATGAGCATATTTTTCAACCCCTATTTTAACATAGGAGATAACACATACGATTACGAACACATAGAAGAGCTGATAACACATAGCACTATTTTAACATAGCAGAACATAAGACTACGTAACATAGCAAGGGTGTACTCGTTCCCTTTTATGAGCACATTTTTTCAACCCCTATTCTGAAGATAGGAGATAACACATAAGATTACGAACACATAGAAGAGTACGTAACACACAGCAGAGCAGATAACACATAAGAGTACGTAACATAACAAGGGTGAACTCGTTCTCTTTTATGAGCATATTTTCCAACCCCTATTCTGAACATAGCAGATAACACATAGAAGAGCAGATAACACATAGCACTATTTTAACATAGCAGATAACATATAAGATTACGAACACATATAAGAGGAGAAGACTACATAACATAGCAGGCCTCCATTTTAAGGGTGAACTCGTTCTCTTTTATGAGCATATTTTTCAACCCTTATTTTAACATAACAGAAATGACATAAGAATACGTAACAAAGCAGATAACTCATTCCAACACTTATTTTAACATAACGAGCAAAGATTACAATCAAACACCCACGGTCTACAGATAATCATTTTAGAGGGTGTATTCATTCATTCTGTTTGATGACCATTTTTTCCACCCCTAATGAAATTACATAGGAGAGCAGATAATACATAAGATTCGTTCCCTTTTATGAACACTTTTTAAGGGGTGAACTCATTCCCTTTTATGATTACTTTTTCAACCCCTATTTGAACATTATAACATAGCAGAAATGACACAAGCATGTCCCCAAACTACTGACCATCGTGAACAAAGGTCAAACTCGAAAACGAAACAACATATCGAGGTGCTGTTTCCACATTTAGCAATTGGTCATCAACTAGTACATGTTAAAAAAGTACTGACCATCAAGGTCAAAAATTAAAACTCGAAAACAGACCCATATTTAGTAATTGGTCATCAGGTACTACATGTCCCAAAATTAGTGGCCATCGAAGTCAAAGGTCAAAATACTTAAAACCCAATAACTCGAAAACGGTGCCACACATTGAGGTGGTGTTTCCACATTTAGTAACTGGTCATAAAATACTACAAGTTCCAAAATAATGATCATCGAGGTCAAAGGTCAACATACTTAAAACCTAATAACTCGACAACTGAGACACATATTGAGATGGTGTTTCCAAATCTAGTAACTGGTCATCAACTACTACAAGTTCCAAAATAATGATCATCGAGGTCAAAGGTCAACATACTTAAAACCTAATAACTCGACAACTGAGACACATATTGAGATGGTGTTACCAAATCTAGTAACTGGTCATCAACTACTACAAGTTCCAAAATAATGACCATCGAGGTCAAAGGTCAACATCCTTAAAACCTAATAACACGAAAACTGAGCCACGTATTGAAGTGCTGTTTCCACATTGAGTAATTGGTCATCAACCACTGCAAGTTTAAAAAATAATGACCATTGAGGTCAAAGGTCAAAACTCGAAAACTGAGCCAAATATTGAGGTGGTGTTTCCACATTTAGTAATCGGTCACCAAAGACCACATGTACCAAAAGTGTCGACCATCGAGGTCAAAGGTCAAAATACTTAAACCTAATAACACGAAAACGGAGCCAAATATTGAGGTGGTGTTTCCACATTTAGTAATAGTTCATCAATCACTGCAAGTTCCAAAATAATGACCATCGAGAGCTCGTAAACGGAGCAACGGATAAATTTTGTACCAAGCAGAAAAAGTGAAGGAGGAATAAATTTGAGTGGCCTATTGAATTTTGCACCAACGAGCAATCTAATTTGTAACTAGCTCAGAATTTCTGTAACGAAAAAAATAATTTGGATGGACTAACGAAAAAGAAAGCAAATATATGCCATTTTAACTAGCTGAGAATTATAGGTCTTCTTGTACTAATTAAATAAATGAAGGAATATTGTACCAATGAGAAATGTCATTTTTCTAGATCATGTTCTAATATTTAAACAAACAAAGGGGTGAATTTGAGTGATCTATTCAATTTTGCACCAACGAGAAATAACTGCGTATTTTAAATCATTTTGTACTATATAAAGAAACAAACAATCGGATAAATTTAACCGGCTCAGAAGTTCAATAGGAAGAAAAAGTGAAGGGCTATTATTTAAATAAACGAAGGAATAGAGTATTTAGTTTTTGTACCAACTAGAAAAAAAGAAGTGAAGTATGAATAAAATTTAGGTGGACTATTTTCTTTTGTACCAACTGGAATGTTCTATTTTTGTATCAATCAGAAAAAAAAACGAAGAGCCATTTTAACAAGTTCATAATTTCTGTAACGAAAGAATAATTTCGATGTTCTACTTTTTATACCAACGAGAAAAAATGAACTAGCAGAATATTTAAATATACGAAAGAATAAATTTAAGTGACCTATTCAATTTTGTACCAATGAGAAATGGCTCAGCAAAAGGCGAAGAAGGACTATTTTATATAATTTTACTACTCAAATAAACAATGGAGTATTTAGTTTTGCACCATTTTGGAGTATTCAAATAAATAAAGGAATAAATTTGAGTGACTTATAATTTGTATCAATTCTAAAATCAATTAAACGAAGTAATGCATTTGAAAAACCGAAGTTGAGTATTTTATACCATTTTGTATTATTTCAACAAACAAAGGAATAAGCAAAAAAAGGATCATTTTATATCATTTTAAACTAGTCTAATAAACGAAGGCATAAATATGAGTGAGCTATTTAATTTTGTAGCAACCAAAGGATTTTCACGAAAGAACAAAATTGTACTAATAAGAAAAAGCGAAGAAGACCCATTTTAACTAACTGAGAATTTCTGTACCTTTTTGTACTATTTAAACAAACGATGGGATAAATTTGAGTGACCTGTTTTTTTGTACTAACTAGAAAAATCGAAGAAGGTACCTTTATACTAGCTCAATGAACGAAAGAACAAATTTGGGTGTTCTACTTTTTTATACCAAACAAGGAAGAACCATTTTAACTTGCTGAGTATTTTGTACTACTCAAATGAACGAAAGAAAAAGCGAAAAAAGACCTTTTTAACTAGCGCAGAATTTCTGTAACGCAAAAATTAATTTGGATGGAGTAACAAGAAAGAAAGCAAAGATATGCCATATTAACTATTTAAATAAACGAAGGGATAAATATAAGTGATCTATTCCATTTTGTACCAAGGAGAAATGCCATTTTTATCTAACTTAGAATTTCTAGTGCATGTTGTATTATTTAAACAAAACGAAGGGCTAAATTTGAGAAAACGAAAATGAACCATTTTACTCAAATTTGGATGAAGTATTTAGCTTTGTATGAACCAGAAAAAAAAGTAAAGAAGAACCATTTTAACTAACTTAGATCTTTATACCATTTTGTACTACTCCAATAAACGAAATTTTATTTTTGTACCAATCAGAAGAAAATCAAAGAAGGGTCATTTTAACTAGCCAAGCAGAAAAAAGGAAAGAATTAACACTTTGTACTAACCAGAAAAGGAGAAGAAGGATCAGCATTCTATACTTTTTGTGCCATTTATTGGGGTGTCCTATTTCTTTTTTTACCAACGGAACCATTTTTAACTGACTTAGAATTTTATACCTTCTTGAAAAATTTGTATCAAATCGAAAAAAAGCAAGGAAATACCATTTTAAATAGCTCAGCATGTTATAGCTTTTCGTGTTTTTGGTCTACCCAATTTAAACAAACAAAGGAATAAATTTGTGTGACCTATTCACTTTTATAGCAAGCAGAAAAAGGAAAGAATACATTTGAGTGGCTTAAGCAAAGAAGGTCAATGGTAACTAGCCTTTTTGTGCTATTAAATTTGAGTGACCTATTGAAGAATGAATAAATTTTGTTTGCAATTAAAAAAAACGGAGAAGGTCTACTTTCTGTACCAACCATAGAAAAACAAATTTGTTTGACCTATTCACTTTTATAGCAAGCAGAAATAGCACGAAAAAAAAGGGAAGAAGGTTCATTATAACAAGCTAGGTATTTTTACACCATTTTGTATTACGGGTGATCTATTTCATTTGTGTAACAATCAGAAGAAAAGCTCAGAATGTTATACCTTTGTGATGCTACATTTTGTATTATTTTTGTGTCAACCAGAGAACAATTTAAATTGCCTCTCCCTGACAAATCAGTTGCCAGAGTCCAATGTTTGTAATCTATTAAATTCTTAATATTACAATACTACAAATTGATCCATTTATCAGTTCAATTCTCTGTAACCTTTTGTAATTTTAGCACTAACATGTTCGTCTATTCATACATAATCAAATGTATATGCTACAGTGTCTCAGTGTTCATTTACAGAATTAAATAATTGTTTATCTTTCTCTAAAAACATTTCTACTATTTTGTTGATATAATAATCACACTCTGTAATGTATTCATATACCAGATTAAATTTTTTCTCCAAAGTATAAGTGTTCTTAATATTACAACCTTTAAAATGCTTCTTTAAATAGAGTTTATAGATTTTCTCTCTCATTGCACGTTTAATTAAGATTGTCCACGCCTTTTGTAATAATTCGTAATCATACTGCAGCAAACAGTTGTGATCTTTTTCATTTTCATTATGGTTAGAACATGCTTCACATAATAATACTGAATTTGGTGTATACTCATTAAATAATTGTATAACACATGTATTACTAATATTTTCACTAGTACACTCGCACTCATTAGCTTCCAGTTCAAAACAGGTAATATTTGAAACACTGTCATCATCACTTTCCGGGAGTATTTCATCATTATATCTATTATAGCGTCTAAAATAATATAGTTCTTCTAGTTCTTGTGTTGGATATATGATTCTCACTTTATCACGTAATTCATCTGGCAAATCGGGGTCAGACGGCTGGATTAACAGTATTGGTTTCTCGTTTTCACGCTGAATTTCTTTTTCTCTAGGTGAAACATAAACAATTTCCATGCTCTTCAGCAAAAACCAATCAAATAAATAATTTTATATATCTACAATAAAAACATTCTATGCGTTCTCTGTGTTTAATAATATGTTTCAAGGCAATATAACATCATGATGTATGTTCTATTATTTTCCAAATATACTCTATAAACTTATATTCCATTATAATAAAATATATAAATGCAAAAATATATATTTGTCTTTTTGACTTAGACGAGGAAGGAAAGTTCTACAAAATAATTGAATCGTTGAACAATGGGCAGTACCTTACAACCTTCACTATACTAGCAATACAAATGTTAAATATCTGCAGCAACATGGAACTTTGAAAACTTTTCTTACTTTGATATGATCTCCTCTTCTGCTGTGATCAAAAATGGCCATGCATGATGTTACGCAAATTACTATGGAGTCTGTTCTACACAATTATGACGCAATTCTGGTTTGTTAAATCTTACGTTGAAATATTTTATAAGCCTTACTTAGTGACGGCAGAGGCAATTTAAATTGTTCTTTGGTTGACAAAAATACAAAATGTAGCATCACAAAGGTATAACATTCTGAGCTTTTCTTCTGATTGTTACACAAAAGAAATAGATCACCCGTAATACAAAATGGTATAAAAATACCTAGCTTGTTATAATGAACCTTCTTCCCTTTTTTTTCGTGCTTTTTCTGCTTGCTATAAAAGTGAATAGGTCAAACAAATTTGTTTTTCTATGGTTGGTACAGAAAGTAGACCTTCTCCGTTTTTTTTTAATTGCAAACAAAATTTATTCATTCTTCAATAGGTCACTCAAATTTAATAGCACAAAAAGGCTAGTTACCATTGACCTTCTTTGCTTAAGCCACTCAAATGTATTCTTTCCTTTTTCTGCTTGCTATAAAAGTGAATAGGTCACACAAATTTATTCCTTTGTTTGTTTAAATTGGGTAGACCAAAAACACGAAAAGCTATAACATGCTGAGCTATTTAAAATGGTATTTCCTTGCTTTTTTCGATTTGATACAAATTTTTCAAAAAGGTATAAAATTCTAAGTCAGTTAAAAATGGTTCCGTTGGTAAAAAAAGAAATAGGACACCCCAATAAATGGCACAAAAAGTATAGAATGCTGATCCTTCTTCTCCTTTTCTGATTAGTACAAAGTGTTAATTCTTTCCTTTTTTCTGCTTGGCTAGTTAAAATGACCCTTCTTTGATTTTCTTCTGATTGGTACAAAAATAAAATTTCGTTTATTGGAGTAGTACAAAATGGTATAAAGATCTAAGTTAGTTAAAATGGTTCTTCTTTACTTTTTTTTCTGGTTCATACAAAGCTAAATACTTCATCCAAATTTGAGTAAAATGGTTCATTTTCGCTTTCTCAAATTTAGCCCTTCGTTTTGTTTAAATAATACAACATGCACTAGAAATTCTAAGTTAGATAAAAATGGCATTTCTCCTTGGTACAAAATGGAATAGATCACTTATATTTATCCCTTCGTTTATTTAAATAGTTAATATGGCATATCTTTGCTTTCTTTCTTGTTACTCCATCCAAATTAATTTTTGCGTTACAGAAATTCTGCGCTAGTTAAAAAGGTCTTTTTTCGCTTTTTCTTTCGTTTATTTGAGTAGTACAAAATACTCAGCAAGTTAAAATGGTTCTTCCTTGTTTGGTATAAAAAAGTAGAACACCCAAATTTGTTCTTTCGTTCATTGAGCTAGTATAAAGGTACCTTCTTCGATTTTTCTAGTTAGTACAAAAAAACAGGTCACTCAAATTTATCCCATCGTTTGTTTAAATAGTACAAAAAGGTACAGAAATTCTCAGTTAGTTAAAATGGGTCTTCTTCGCTTTTTCTTATTAGTACAATTTTGTTCTTTCGTGAAAATCCTTTGGTTGCTACAAAATTAAATAGCTCACTCATATTTATGCCTTCGTTTATTAGACTAGTTTAAAATGATATAAAATGATCCTTTTTTTTGCTTATTCCTTTGTTTGTTGAAATAATACAAAATGGTATAAAATACTCAACTTCGGTTTTTCAAATGCATTACTTCGTTTAATTGATTTTAGAATTGATACAAATTATAAGTCACTCAAATTTATTCCTTTATTTATTTGAATACTCCAAAATGGTGCAAAACTAAATACTCCATTGTTTATTTGAGTAGTAAAATTATATAAAATAGTCCTCCTTCGCCTTTTGCTGAGCCATTTCTCATTGGTACAAAATTGAATAGGTCACTTAAATTTATTCTTTCGTATATTTAAATATTCTGCTAGTTCATTTTTTCTCGTTGGTATAAAAAGTAGAACATCGAAATTATTCTTTCGTTACAGAAATTATGAACTTGTTAAAATGGCTCTTCTTCGTTTTTTTTTCTGATTGATACAAAAATAGAACATTCCAGTTGGTACAAAAGAAAATAGTCCACCTAAATTTTATTCATACTTCACTTCTTTTTTTCTAGTTGGTACAAAAACTAAATACTCTATTCCTTCGTTTATTTAAATAATAGCCCTTCACTTTTTCTTCCTATTGAACTTCTGAGCCGGTTAAATTTATCCGATTGTTTGTTTCTTTATATAGTACAAAATGATTTAAAATACGCAGTTATTTCTCGTTGGTGCAAAATTGAATAGATCACTCAAATTCACCCCTTTGTTTGTTTAAATATTAGAACATGATCTAGAAAAATGACATTTCTCATTGGTACAATATTCCTTCATTTATTTAATTAGTACAAGAAGACCTATAATTCTCAGCTAGTTAAAATGGCATATATTTGCTTTCTTTTTCGTTAGTCCATCCAAATTATTTTTTTCGTTACAGAAATTCTGAGCTAGTTACAAATTAGATTGCTCGTTGGTGCAAAATTCAATAGGCCACTCAAATTTATTCCTCCTTCACTTTTTCTGCTTGGTACAAAATTTATCCGTTGCTCCGTTTACGAGCTCTCGATGGTCATTATTTTGGAACTTGCAGTGATTGATGAACTATTACTAAATGTGGAAACACCACCTCAATATTTGGCTCCGTTTTCGTGTTATTAGGTTTAAGTATTTTGACCTTTGACCTCAAGGTCGACACTTTTGGTACATGTGGTCTTTGGTGACCGATTACTAAATGTGGAAACACCACCTCAATATTTGGCTCAGTTTTCGAGTTTTGACCTTTGACCTCAATGGTCATTATTTTTTAAACTTGCAGTGGTTGATGACCAATTACTCAATGTGGAAACAGCACTTCAATACGTGGCTCAGTTTTCGTGTTATTAGGTTTTAAGGATGTTGACCTTTGACCTCGATGGTCATTATTTTGGAACTTGTAGTAGTTGATGACCAGTTACTAGATTTGGAAACACCATCTCAATATGTGTCTCAGTTGTCGAGTTATTAGGTTTTAAGTATGTTGACCTTTGACCTCGATGATCATTATTTTGGAACTTGTAGTAGTTGATGACCAGTTACTAGATTTGGAAACACCATCTCAATATGTGTCTCAGTTGTCGAGTTATTAGGTTTTAAGTATGTTGACCTTTGACCTCGATGATCATTATTTTGGAACTTGTAGTATTTTATGACCAGTTACTAAATGTGGAAACACCACCTCAATGTGTGGCACCGTTTTCGAGTTATTAGGTTTTAAGTATGTTGACCTTTGACCTCGATGATCATTATTTTGGAACTTGTAGTATTTTATGACCAGTTACTAAATGTGGAAACACCACCTCAATGTGTGGCACCGTTTTCGAGTTATTGGGTTTTAAGTATTTTGACCTTTGACTTCGATGGCCACTAATTTTGGGACATGTAGTACCTGATGACCAATTACTAAATATGGGTCTGTTTTCGAGTTTTAATTTTTGACCTTGATGGTCAGTACTTTTTTAACATGTACTAGTTGATGACCAATTGCTAAATGTGGAAACAGCACCTCGATATGTTGTTTCGTTTTCGAGTTTGACCTTTGTTCACGATGGTCAGTAGTTTGGGGACATGCTTGTGTCATTTCTGCTATGTTATAATGTTCAAATAGGGGTTGAAAAAGTAATCATAAAAGGGAATGAGTTCACCCCTTAAAAAGTGTTCATAAAAGGGAACGAATCTTATGTATTATCTGCTCTCCTATGTAATTTCATTAGGGGTGGAAAAAATGGTCATCAAACAGAATGAATGAATACACCCTCTAAAATGATTATCTGTAGACCGTGGGTGTTTGATTGTAATCTTTGCTCGTTATGTTAAAATAAGTGTTGGAATGAGTTATCTGCTATGTTACGTATTCTTATGTCATTTCTGTTATGTTAAAATAAGGGTTGAAAAATATGCTCATAAAAGAGAACGAGTTCACCCTTAAAATGGAGGCCTGCTATGTTATGTAGTCTTCTGCTCTTATATGTGTTCGTAATCTTATATGTTATCTGCTATGTTAAAATAGTGCTATGTGTTATCTGCTCTTCTATGTGTTATCTGCTATGTTCAGAATAGGGGTTGGAAAATATGCTCATAAAAGAGAACGAGTTCACCCTTGTTATGTTACGTACTCTTATGTGTTATCTGCTCTGCTGTGTGTTACGTACTCTTCTATGTGTTCGTAATCTTATGTGTTATCTCCTATCTTCAGAATAGGGGTTGAAAAAATATGCTCATAAAAGGGAACGAGTACACCCTTGCTATGTTACGTAGTCTTATGTTCTGCTATGTTAAAATAGTGCTATGTGTTATCAGCTCTTCTATGTGTTCGTAATCGTATGTGTTATCTCCTATGTTAAAATAGGGGTTGAAAAATATGCTCATAAAAGAGAATGAATACACCCTTGAAAAAGTGTTATCTGCTCTCCTGTGTGTTACGTAGTGTTATGTGTTATCTGTTCTTCTATGTGTTCGTAATCGTATGTGTTATCTCCTATGTTAAAATAGGGGTTGAAAAATATGCTCATAAAAGAGAACGAGTTCACCCCTGAAAAAGTGTTCATAAAAGGGAACGAGTTCAATCTGCTCTGCTGTATGTTCGTTATGTTACGTAGTCTGATGTTCTGTTATGTGTTCGTAGGGGTTGGAAAATATGCTCATAAAAGGGAACGAGTACACCCCCTAAAATGGAGGTCGTAAAAGAGAACGAATACACCCCCTAAAAAGTGGTCATGAAAGGGAATAAATTCACCCCTAAAATGGAGGTCGTAAAAGACCGTGGGCTCACGGTGTACGATGGTCATTTTCCCAGGGGCTTGTGAGTTGTTCTCTTATGTCCTATGTTGGCCTATTATGAGCCAGATCGATCCATTTTCTACTACTTGCGCGGTATCAGGTTTGATTCTCGCTAGGTTCACATTTTCAGTGTTGACTAGACATCTAGAAAGCTACGAACAGGGCGATGGGAGCTGATGAGGCGATCATATATCACCCACCAAAAAGCCGTCTAACCGATCATGGTCATAGAGTTGAGTTGAGTTGATTTTGAGTTTATCGTCCCGTTCAGCAGCGAGGCTATATGAGACGTGGACATACTGATTAACGTGGAATCCGAACCACATGAGCTCCCGCCGGGAATTGAACCCGGGCCTCCCGCGCCAAAGGCGCGTACGCTAACCGCTTAGCCACGGAGGAGCTCCATATCATGGTCACAGAGTTTAGATTATTATTATTATTATTATTATTATTATTATTATTATATAAACTATTATTCTAAATCCAAGGCTAAAATTTTATTCAATTTCTTGGTTGATATGACTTTAAGTGTTGACTCTGGGATGTCTGGTCTCGATCTAATCGATCTAATTTTGTATATCTATGTTCAATCTAGTAATAATGTAGCACCTCTGGTTCCGCCTGATCAGTGTCACGATCCTTTTGAAATTGTTGTCAAACTTGTAGTGCTCCACTACGTGCGATACAACAGTTAATTCTATGGCTTGATGTGCAATCCGCAGTTCATTTTAATGTTATGAAAGTTTGTTGTAAAACAGTTGAGAAATTTATATTGTTTAATTAATTTTATCAGTAGTACCCAGATTATATATCTGTACTTAAGTTAATTTGAAAACATCATTGTAAATAGACCATGAACACTCTTGAAGAAACTTATTCTCGGAAGTGAAAAAAAAGAAAATATTATTCTGTTATAAATTAAATACGTATTGTAGTTTGGAATTATCAAACTTCAACATAATTTATAAAATTTGCTCAGACAAAGGAGAATTCTATTATTGGAGAAATTCTATCTTCAGTGTGAAGTGAACCAGATAACATTGCCTGAGTAAGAATTAAGTATTTTTGTAATAGAAAGATATGACAAACAAAATGATAGCTTAATTTGTTTTAGGCTTGAGGGTCCTATTCCCTCAACACCACCGAAGCCTTCAGATATGATTTAATCTTCATATGAACAAGTCTGTCAAAATTATCAGTACTAAATATGCAATAATAGTTGACAAAATTTCCGTATTTCGATAATTATTGCAGTATGTATTTTGAAATGATGGTAAGTTTTCTGATTATCATTAAATACATCTTTCTTTTACCTGGATTTTTGCGATGTATATCAGGTCAAGAATATTGGATGTGCTGCGGTGATTCATGGGTATCGAAGCGAATATATATCTATCGAGGAATTTCATAGTTATTCTCCAGATTTTAAGGCTATCTAGATAGAACACAAATATGTCTTCTTCGAATTTTAAAAATGTATTAAAGGTGAAGTTAAATATTACATAGTAAATATGAAATACAAATGAATTACTTTGATATGACCGCAGAGGCATATCGCATATTGTATGAATAGTAGATATTTATTGTATTTTGTGTTTCGTGGAGATAGTCATGCCTATTAACTTAGGGAGAATAGGAACTGATTTACTAACTATGTGTATATTATTGTTCTGCCATCGTATTTTTTGTTCGCTATCGACTTTAATAGCCCACTTGGATCAACAACGATAAACTTATAATCACTCCTCATCGCACTTCTGTTACTAAGAATAATATCTACCATCCTACTTCAACTACTGCTGCTGATGTTGTTATGTATCATGTTATGAAATCTAACCTCACATAATCTTCCTTTTAATTTTTTTCCTATTAGTATTCACAAATTAAATAAGAAGTATGGGAATTTTATACAAAACTGAGATTCATCATAGAAGATATCTATCGAAGACGTTGATAACCAAGAAAACTATCAGAAGTCTTTATTTTCATGTTCTTTTCCTTTTGTATCTGCTACTTGTATTACTATTAGTTTGTTAATAATATAATATCAATCATATTCTAAATTCTGGTTATTTTCTATTAAGATTATTGTTAATAATTTGTTAATAACGTATCATGCTGCCCTCTGGATGATGGCTCCAGTATGTCGTCTTTAAGTCCCAATCCAACGTGTCACACTCGATATCAACGAATCCGGAATGAAATAATCTACAGATGCGTGTTCTTACGATCCCTGTCAAATAGAAGTTTTCCGTTGCGCAATACTACTTATATCGAAAGACAGGAGCTACATAGTGTATTGAACAGTGCTATATTACAGTAATTTTGGCGACATCCATCTCAGGATTTTGGTAACGAGTAGAGAAATAGAAGATTGGGAAGTACGCTATAAGGAAGATGATACGTTTGATGACAAAATATGGAAGAAGGATTTTAGGTGGTGACGGGATGTGTGACCGTCAAGCTAGTGACTAGTGTATTAATGGAAACTCGACATAAAGTTCACCGTAAAGACGTTGATAACGTGAAAAACAAAAGCATTAATAGTAATGAGAAATATGGATGTTGTGATGATATAGTGATAACTATGGACGATAATAGCACAATGAATGCTAGGTCGGTTGAATGTGAAATGTGTAAACTATCTTTTCATTTTAAGTGTTTGAATATACCGGAAGATCAACAGGAGTCTTTAGGTAAGAGAGAATTACCCTGGAAGTGTGATTCGTGTGATAAGAAAACAATCAATGAGAATAGCCTAGAGGATGAAACTATGTCGAAGAAACCTTGTAAAGATCAAGAAAAAGAAAATGAAAAGAAGAAATTGGAGGAAGATGAAGTGAGTGGGGTAACTGACGTAAATAAATCTAATTTAACTACAGATGATATGTTAAGATTAATACTTACCGAAATGAAATCCGTGAAGAGTGAGATTAAAGACACACGCCAGCAAGTATCGAAAACTGATAATGCGATCGCTGAAGTTAAAATTCATTTGAAGAATGAGTTTGATGCAGTCAGGAGTGAAATGCAACAGATATGTACAAAATTTAGAGAGGAATGTCGGATGGAAACAAAGAAAATCGTTGACTCTTTGAGAGAAGAATTTAAAGTGACTAAAGAAAAGACAGAAAATAACGAACAACGCATATGTGCACTGGAAGAAAACGCAACATCTATCATGAAAGACAATGACGAAATAAAGACTAGTGTAGTGGATCTACAGAATGAGATCACTTTATGCAAACGCAATATGGATACTAATACCCTGTACATCACGAAGTTAGAAGATGAAATGACAACTCGAATAACTGTCTTAGAGGAGAAGGTAGTCGAATTACATCAGATAGATACTAAAGCTAGACAATTGACAAATATAACCGGACATGGAGAAGGAAATAAGGAGCTGCTAAATTTAACACCAGCCGAAAACTCGGAGCATAAACAACTAAATATAAGGAATATACAAAATACCGAACGATCAGACAGGCAAACGATAGAAAGTGCGAACAGAATGCCTAGTAATATTAGCTTCAGAGATTTACGGGATTTCCCAAGGTTTAATGGCCAGAATAACAATAACGGTTATGCCAAAAATTTCCTAGATGAATTATTACAGACTATAGAATTATTCTCTCTAACGGACAAAGAAAAACTTGTAGTGGCTCAGCGTTGTTTAACAAAGAACGCAATTGCATGGTTTAAGAATGTGAAATCGGAAATAAAAACTTTTGATGATTTTGTACACCTTTTCAGAAAAAAATATCTAAATCAAAATTTGGAAAGAGCCCAGAAGCGTCAGTTACAGTATATGCGATATGACAGTACGAAAAATGGTAATATCGTTGATTTTGTTTGGATGATTGTTAACAACTATAGAAATATTGTAGAAGAGCCGGACGAAGCGGAGTTGATGGAAATTATCCTGAATGCGATTCCGGCCCAAGACGCTAAAATACTACGAGCTACTCCTAGTCCGAACTCGGATGACTTAATTACTAGAATTACTAATATGCAAGATGGAAATAGACAACCAATGAATAAACCCTGGGATCGAGATGAAAAAACCAAGTCAATTGCGCGAAATCCGAGGGTGAATTTTGTAAAACGTTTGAAAACAGATTTCGTAATGCAGTCAGAAGATGATGCAAATCCATGTAATCGCCTGGTTCCTAATAGGATAAACTATAATTATAATAACAATATGAAGTGTAATCAATCATGGAACAATAGACGTGGTAGCACATGGAATCGGAACTGTAGTAGAGGGTACAGTAATCGATATGTCCGGAACATAAGTACGAATTCTGTAGAAACCATGACAGACCCAACTCCAGAACTTAGTACTATTGTTAATACAGTAGTCGCCACGGATAACCGCCGAGAAAACTAAATCTCCTATCCGATGAGAAGGTCCGTATGTGATAACCAAACTACTTCGAAATTGTGCAGTCTTAAACACTTTAGATGGAAAGTCTATAAGAACTCACAATTTTCAGAAGAAGTTCTACAATTGTACACAGGAAGAAAGGACCAGATTGATGACTAAATACAAGTCACCCGAAGAAGTATTTTCTAATAATTAACAATAATAATTTTTTGGTATTCTACGTTAATGATATTTCATAATTTCTTTTGTTTACATACATGGACTGAGTTCATTGTTAGTATACAATTATAAAATTTTAAACGAAGTTTAAAATTTTAAATTAAACCAGCGGCCGGCTGTAGTGCTCCACTACGTGCGATACAACAGTTAATTCTATGGCTTGATGTGCAATCCGCAGTTCATTTTAATGTTATGAAAGTTTGTTGTAAAACAGTTGAGAAATTTATATTGTTTAATTAATTTTATCAGTAGTACCCAGATTATATATCTGTACTTAAGTTAATTTGAAAACATCATTGTAAATAGACCATGAACACTCTTGAAGAAACTTATTCTCGGAAGTGAAAAAAAAGAAAATATTATTCTGTTATAAATTAAATACGTATTGTAGTTTGGAATTATCAAACTTCAACATAATTTATAAAATTTGCTCAGACAAAGGAGAATTCTATTATTGGAGAAATTCTATCTTCAGTGTGAAGTGAACCAGATAACATTGCCTGAGTAAGAATTAAGTATTTTTGTAATAGAAAGATATGACAAACAAAATGATAGCTTAATTTGTTTTAGGCTTGAGGGTCCTATTCCCTCAACACCACCGAAGCCTTCAGATATGATTTAATCTTCATATGAACAAGTCTGTCAAAATTATCAGTACTAAATATGCAATAATAGTTGACAAAATTTCCGTATTTCGATAATTATTGCAGTATGTATTTTGAAATGATGGTAAGTTTTCTGATTATCATTAAATACATCTTTCTTTTACCTGGATTTTTGCGATGTATATCAGGTCAAGAATATTGGATGTGCTGCGGTGATTCATGGGTATCGAAGCGAATATATATCTATCGAGGAATTTCATAGTTATTCTCCAGATTTTAAGGCTATCTAGATAGAACACAAATATGTCTTCTTCGAATTTTAAAAATGTATTAAAGGTGAAGTTAAATATTACATAGTAAATATGAAATACAAATGAATTACTTTGATATGACCGCAGAGGCATATCGCATATTGTATGAATAGTAGATATTTATTGTATTTTGTGTTTCGTGGAGATAGTCATGCCTATTAACTTAGGGAGAATAGGAACTGATTTACTAACTATGTGTATATTATTGTTCTGCCATCGTATTTTTTGTTCGCTATCGACTTTAATAGCCCACTTGGATCAACAACGATAAACTTATAATCACTCCTCATCGCACTTCTGTTACTAAGAATAATATCTACCATCCTACTTCAACTACTGCTGCTGATGTTGTTATGTATCATGTTATGAAATCTAACCTCACATAATCTTCCTTTTAATTTTTTTCCTATTAGTATTCACAAATTAAATAAGAAGTATGGGAATTTTATACAAAACTGAGATTCATCATAGAAGATATCTATCGAAGACGTTGATAACCAAGAAAACTATCAGAAGTCTTTATTTTCATGTTCTTTTCCTTTTGTATCTGCTACTTGTATTACTATTAGTTTGTTAATAATATAATATCAATCATATTCTAAATTCTGGTTATTTTCTATTAAGATTATTGTTAATAATTTGTTAATAACGTATCATGCTGCCCTCTGGATGATGGCTCCAGTATGTCGTCTTTAAGTCCCAATCCAACGTGTCACACTCGATATCAACGAATCCGGAATGAAATAATCTACAGATGCGTGTTCTTACGATCCCTGTCAAATAGAAGTTTTCCGTTGCGCAATACTACTTATATCGAAAGACAGGAGCTACATAGTGTATTGAACAGTGCTATTACAAACTATCATCTCTAACACAGCAGATACCAAGTGATAGTCTTTTGTTATATCAGAAGGGTGAATATCTTTACTTATATAGAGAAGTCCAAGGGCTTTCCTGGGCCAATATTTTATTGAATCAAGATATTGATACTGTCGCTCAGAATATTAGTGATGTTACATTGGAAGCAATTAGGAATAATGTTCCATTAGCAACTAAATCAATTTCTAAATAGCCGAGATGGTATTCTCGTAATTTAATTTATTTGCTTAATAAAAAGAATAATGCTCATAAAAAGTATAAAACAACCCAATCTCCTCAGGATTATAATGTATTTTTCAAATATCGTTCTAATTTTAAGAAGCAACTTCTTATTGATAAAACTAAATATTATAGTAAAATTTAGAAGAGCTTAAAAAATAATCCTAAAAGATTATGGAAGCACGTGAGAAACAAAATTAATGCTAAAGAGGGTCATAAGGCAGTATTAGTTAACGAGGAATTGATCTCTGATCCTCGATTGTTATCTGAGGATATGGCCAAGCAATTTGAAGCTCTTCATCACAAAGATGAAATTAATGTAAATAATAGTAATGATACTTCTATGGTCAATCAATTTTGTAGTGATCAAATATCTTTTAACACCAAACAGGTACTTGATGTTATTAAAACTCTGAATGTTAAAGCTTCTGTAGGTCTTGATCAAATTCCGATTTTTATAATTAAAGATATATCTGAAATAATTGCTCCAATCTTGACATCATTGTTTAATTGGAGTTTAGAATCTCATTTCTATCCAAATGTGCGCATAACTGTTGCTGTAACTCCAATTCCGAAAACTGATGGAAGAACTGTAACTGCCTATAGACCTATCTCTATTCTTGATGTAATACCTAAACTTTTTGATCAACTTATTTATAATTATCTTCATAGTTCCGTTGAACATTTTATTATTCCTGAACATTATGGATTTATGAAAGGCAAATCTACGGAATTAAACCTGAATAGGTTTTTGACATTGGCTTTTCCTGTTGTTCATAATCGTAGTCAAGTTGATACAGTCTATTTTGATTTTGCTAAAGCTTTCGACAGGATATCTCATTATATTTTTCTCAAGAAACCTGACTCCTTTGAAATTCCTAAATCCTTGATACTTTGGTTCGCTTCCTACTTGCTTGGTAGTAGATTTGTGGTCAGATATATGGGTTGCAAAACATCTGTGTACAATATTTCTTCGGGTGTTCCTCAAGGATCCAATCTGAGTTTTCTTTTGTTTATAATATATATAAAAATGATACTGGTAAATCTTTGAAGTGTTCCTTTCTATTGTATGCAGATGATTTGAAGATTTATTCTTAAATAGTAAAGTGTCAGGATCACTTTAAATTACAAACTGATATTAATTCAGTTTGTCAATGGCCCATTCAGAATGCACTACTTTGAACATGAATAAAACCAAAATTATATCGTAACGAATGTATCTTTTCTCTCATATTTAATCAACCATCATACAATACAAGTAGTTTCAACTAATAAAGATTTAGGTGTTATGATGGATAATAAGCTATTATTTGAGTGAGTTTTACGTCCCACGATTATGCCGGTTAGGTTAAAGGAGAAAGCTATTATTTGATCAACATATTTCTACTATGGTATCTAAAGCCAGAAGGAATCTTGGGCTTATTAAATAGGTTGCTAAAGACTTTAAAGATTTTGTAATCTGTAAATTTTATATTGTGCTTATGTTCGATCTCCTCTGGAATATGCAACTTTAATATGGAACCGAAATATTGTTAGTACTGCTCAAGTTCTTGAGTCAATTCAAATCTCTTTCTTGGCTTAGCTTAGATTCAAATTTAAATTGAATGACATAACTATTGGGGAGACTCTTACTAGGCTTGATTTGCTCTCTCTTAATGTTACAGTAGGAAGTAAATCAAGCTTCTTCACGATATAATGCATGCTAGGGTGAACCTAACTAAACATATATATATTAGAGTTCCTTCACATAACCCCAGGGACTATCAATCCATTTTATGTAATAACAAATTAATTGGTACTCCACTATTTATTAGTGTAGAGAATATAAACGAAAATCTCTGAAAATCGATCTATTCAATGTAAATTTTGCTCTACTTAAAAAACAATATTTAGAATGAGTTATCAACTAAATATATAAATTCGCCATTGTTCTATCTGGTATATTGTATAATAATAATAATAATAATAATAATAATAATAATAATAATAATAATAATAATAATAATAATTGTAAACTCTTGTCAACTAGTTTCGCCGTCTTGCAAGATCTTTTAGAAAACTTTCATTATTTCGTGAATCTGAACCTTTTAATAATAATAATACGAGTAGACTCACATTATGTTATGTTTTGGTATTTTTAAATATCTCTAAGAAAACTGATGAAAAGTAAGATAAAAAGAAAAGAAAACAAAGATTTCTTCAAGTTTTTTTCTTTAAGATTTCGAGTCCTGACCCAGTCACTCACTTTTTCACTCTTTGTCGTGTGTTATTGAACTGGCACTTACAAAACATCTGGTGTGGGAAAAAAATCCGTTATTTCCTCATTTCATTAATATATATGAAATTACAACCCTCAAACGGTGTTCTCAATATACATGGACACCGGATTGTCCAAGCATAGTAACTAGGATTGTACAAGCCATGCGGTCTGAGTGGAGAGGACCGACTTCAGGAAAGAGTAGAGTAGAGTGAGAAATTTTCTGGATGCGTTGACGACGAGGTCTTTGTGCACCCATACAAAGTCAGGACTTAAAAAGGAAAACCAATTGAACACATAATCAACAATAATAAAACTAGAAATAAGTTAATTAAAATACAAGAAAAAACATCTACGCACGAGTTAAAATTAAACTGCATGTAAAAACTTAATGTCTCGTAAAAATAACAAGTCCAGAAAGAAAACGAATGTCATCCCCAAGAAGATGATCCAGGTCTACCGAGAGGTTGTAATGTTGTCGATACCTGCCGAGTCAGAGCAGGGCAATTGATAAGGATATGACAAATAGATAAAAGGTTAAAAAAAAAAAAAAAAAAAAAAAAATCTGGAGTTGCAACTCGACGTAAAATATATGCATGCGTCAAATGACTGTCCAATACGCAGTCGAATTAAAAGGATTTCTTCTCGACGAGATGCTCGACTTTAGAAATGAGAGAGTATGTGGCTGTTCAGGGAATTGGACTAGCTGGCGTAGTGGTTAACACATCAGCACGGTATGCCGAAGATTCCGGGTTCGAGCCCTTCGAGAGCCGGTCCAGTTGTTAATTCACTCTTTGTGTCTTATTGAATTTGCACCAACAGAGGATCTGGTGTGAAAAAAAAAGGTTGTTTCCTCCTTTCATTAATATATATGAAAATGACAGGGCTCAAAGTGGTCTGGTCTCTTGTAAATAGTTGAAAAGTGACCAAAAGCACATGAAAAAGTGACCAAAATCTCATCAAAAAATAACATTAAACCTTGATACCGAACTTGGGCATAACCAACATAGGGCCGGCTGGATCATAGCTGAAATACGTAATGTTTTAACATATCAAGATTAAAAATTATACTTTGTCAGCTAATAAAAAAATGGATTACTTGTGTTTAATGTAGAGGTCTGCACAGGCAGGAATTTTTAGCCCGAGCCCGGCCCGGCCCGTTGATTTACAATGTGAGGTCCGACCAGAGTCCGAAATATGTTTTAGTCTTTAGGCCCGAGCCCGGCCCGAGCTCGTGTAATAATCAAATAAGCCCGAATTACAGAAAGTTAATAATTAACGCAAAATTGTATTTTTATTTACAGCAATTAGAAGGTGCTTTAAAATTTTTCTAGGAAAAGTGGTCCGATAATTATTGTTGTACAGTATATTTACGAAGTTAGGCCCGAAAAGGCCCGAGAAATATGGTTGTATATTTAAAAATTTACGGCCCGAACCCGAAGTGGTATATGCTTTGTAGGCCCGGACCCGGCGTGCAGACCTCTAGTTTAGAGGTCCATTATTAATTACATATTTGCACGGTTCTAGAAGAAAGAATAGACACAGAAGGGCTCTCAAACTCACCCTGAGAGTTTAATCACTCACCAACAACCCACTGTGCTTTAGAAAGAATAAAAGGCTGAAGTGAGAATAAAGCTGACTTGCTTTACATGTGGCAGCACAGCTGCACATGGCAGCAAGTACTGAAGTTTCAGAAGAAGAATAAATAACAAGTTTCTGCCATTTTTCCATTTACTTCTATATTTTTCTTAGAAAACTGCAAATGCAAAACATAAATTAGACGAAAAAAAATGACTTCACCCCCTAAAAATTACTTTTAGTGACAAACTTGAAAAAAAGTAGCTTTTAGTTAAAAAAAAAAAAAAAAAAGTGACTCGCTATGAGCCCTGAAATGATGTTATACGAAACTGATGTTTACTTCTTTCCTAAAAATTTGATTTATATTTATTTATTTATTATTTTGTTTTACATACCACGCTTTAGGCTAAAGGAGACGAGTTGAGTTGATTTTGAGTTTAACGTCCCTTTCAGCAGCGAGGCTATATGAGACGGGACCTACTGTTTAACGTGTAATCCGAACTACATGGACTCCAGCCGGGAATCGAACCCGGGTCTCCCACGCCAAAAGAGCGTACGCTAACGCTTAGCCACGAAGGAGTTTGCTAAAGAAGACGATTAGGAATGATGAAAGGATAAACACATAACATCCAGATAGATCATGCAATAGCCACCTATGACATACACCGTTAAACCACACTATCACCGTCTGATAAGGAATAATAAAAACAATACACTAAAAATAAATCAAAATAAAAAGCGTTACAAATAATGAGAATGTAATAAACCTACCTTGAGAGGCTATCAAGAATGAAGAACACGCATGGGCGAGAGCGAGACCACTGAAGAGATATTACAGAAGAATCTACAACTTCAGGCTCTCCACAGACATTCCATGTTGTTACAGGTTTCTCGGAAACGGCTTTATGTAATCTCACTGTTCCATCATTGCTCCCTACCTTAAAAATAAAATTTAATATTATTATTATTATTATTATTATTATTATTATTTCTGCATAGCATGTCTTGCAAGTTAACACATACGTTTACATCAGCTGCGTTTTTGAAAGAAAGAAAACAAAAGAAAAGAAAAAAGAGAATAATTTTAGCAAGTTTTGCAACAGTTTAAATGCGTTGCAAAGTCGTTATAAAGTTCCCGTCATTCCCCATTCCAGTTTTTCTTGGTTCCGAATATTAGTCTCAGGATTTTATTCTCAAATACTTTTAGTCTGCGTTCTCCCCTCAGAGTAAGTGACCACGTTTCGCAACCATACAGCACAGCAGGAATGATTAGTTTTAAATAATTTAAGCTTCAAATTTCTCGACAGAATTCGCGACGACAAAAGATTTTGAACTGAATAATAACATGAACTTCCTGCTTTCAGTCGACATTTAATTTTTTTGTGGTCATGATTTTGGTCTGTTAATATTGACCCTAGATGTTTGAAAGTATTATCTGATATTCTGACATATCCATAATTTGGAGTATTACGATCCCAGCGAACTTCCATGTATTTAGTTTTTTCTGCATTTACTTCTAAACTCATGTCCCTACAGGCGTTTAATAAAAACCTCTGGATTTCTTTGAGATTTATATCATCAGCACACGCCATAACCTGATAAATACCATTCACCTCTATATCCTGGTTGCTATCTTTGATTTTCCTTATAGCCTACTCCACAACAAAGTTGAATAATAATCATAACGACTCATCTTTGTGTTTCAAACCATTTTCGACATGAAAGATCGTGGACAATAATTTTTCTACTCGGACTTTAGTTTAGGATTCATTTAAATGCATCTTAATTAATCTAACTAGCTTTTTCGCTATTCCAAATTCTGTAAGTATGTTGTACAATGTTTTCATCCTAATCGGGTCGTAAGTATCTTTAAAATCTATAAATAATTGATACATTAAGATAATGTATTCTCATTTCTTTTCGACTGTTTGTCAAATAGTATATATTTGGTAGATGGTTGATCGATTTGCATCGATAACCTCCTAAATCTTCATTGATTTTCTCCACCAATTTCATCTGCATATGAGATCAATCCTGCAAATAGAGAGATCAATCTTGCTAATGTTTGAGAGGATTTTATAAGATGTTGGCAGAAAAGAAATGTTTCGGTAATTATTACAATTAATTTTGTTGCCTTTCTTGTGAATTGGAATAATGATTTATTCTTTCCAGTCTTGAGGCAATTCCTCCTTGTTCCAGATTAGAAATATTAGTTTGTGTACCTTGTTCCACAATTTTTCCTCTCCAGCTAAAATCAATTCAGCCGGAATTTCGTCTACACCCAAAGAATTGTGTTTCTTTAATTATAGCTATTTCTACTTCTGTTCGGTTAGGCTCTAGAATATATGATTCTGCAGTGTGTATTTTCCTTTCTTCACTAACACTAGTTTTGGCTGCAAATCGTCAAAGCAAATCGTCAAAGAAATCTTTCCACCTATTCAAGATGCTATCTGTATTAGTGAGAATTGTTAAGTCGGCTTTCTTTAATATGTAAGCGCGAGGTTGATAGTCTTTATAGGTTTTGATATAGCACACTAAGATTAAAAGTACTTTGCACTACAGTCCACGAAAGGTTATCAGAGTTGAATTCAATGTCCTGTTTCACCACTGATGCAGAACCTACTACTTAAAGTAAGATTCGAACTCGGGTTTTTACCCGAGGCTTTATGTCCACCGAAGATTCCAAGACCATCACGATTATTAGCTACTTAACCATACAGATAAATATACACTGCTGAACAAGACTACACTTATTTAATATAAAAACACATTTACACGTGACGTTTCGATCTTCTAGCCAAGATCCTCATCAGACATACACTCACCATACATACACATACACATACACTTAACCATACAGATATAAAGGCACCCGAATTGCTATGGTCGGCCAGATAATGCATTTTTAACCGGGTGACAGTAATCAATGCATGAACTCCCAATGCAATTATTTCTCGCTCTCTAAACTGAGATTTTTGTCTCTGGTTTAGGTAACTTGTCGACTGCATCATCATGCTGAGTCAACATCGAAAACCCGAATAGAAGGGGAGTTTATAGATCTTCGGGTTTACCTCTCTCGTTATATTAAGTTCCAAATTTCAAAGCTCTAATGCTTTTGGTTTAATTTTTTATCAGGTCTGAAGTATAAAATAGTAAGCCAGTACGGATTTCACGCAAGCCACTTAAGAAAAGAGTCGTGTTATAAAGGAAGTCTGCGAAGGAGGATTTTTTGATACAATGGTAAATACACCAGGGGACAATGCTCCGTCATATCCAACGGTTGAAGAGGTAGGGGATAAGACGGGAATAACGGGTGAAGAGATAAGACATTTCAGTAATGAGGATGAGGAACATCCAGAAACTTATGAAGGTGATTTCCTTTGAGGATACGGGCACTAAACATGACATGGTACTTTAAACAGGACACTGAAAATGTCACGGAACCAAGTAGACTACACGTAATCATCAACATACTGGACATTAGAAAGGTTTTGACCTTAATGGATTCCCAATGTCTTAATGCGGACCAGAAGCGTGAACGTATAACAAGTTCCATGGACATTCTGCGGCACTTTGGGTATAATGAAAACGGCTTTTTGGACAGGCTACTCCGAATGGATGAGATCTGGTTATTTTTGTACGATCTCGAAAGCAACGATGAATCACAGGAGTGGAGACATTTCGATTCTCCACGACCAAGCATTTTCTAAGATAATAATCTTCAAACAATGTGATGACATCTGTGTTTCGGGACAAAGATAGCAACGTATTTATCGATTATCTGGAAAAACGTGTTACTATCAAAGCAAAATATTACACTTCATTCTGGACAAACTGACACAGAAGTTCGCATTAAAATTAAAAGTTTGGGAAAGTTGGAGAAGGGCGTGCTGTTTCTTCCTGACAATACATTCGGACACAAAGCCGGCATCCCAATGCGAAAACTGACTAATCTGAAGTTCGAACTAGTGCAACATCTACCACATTCACCAGATCTTATCTAGCACCCAGTGACTTCCATCTTTTCCCAAATTTCAAAAACATTTAAAGGAAACACAATTTCATATCTATAAGGAAATGATAGAAGCTGCGAAGCAGTGATTTCAGACCCAATCAAAAACATTTTCCTAGAGGGTCTAAAGAAGTTACAGGAGTATTGTCACAAGTGAATTCAATCAATTATTTGTTGAATGACCACCAATTTTCATTCGTGTAACATTTTCTTTCCTTAGTAAAGTTTAAGACTTATCAGCATATGCTGATCAAGGTGGGCACGTTAAACATTTGGATACATGGGAATATGATATACAATGCACAGAGTAATTTTATCACTGAATTGTTAGAACATATAATCTACATCAGTTGACACTAGTTCTTTTTTTTTTTTTTTCTCCCACTAATATCAAGAATAGTATCTAACATAAGTAGGAAAACCAGTGGCTCAATCGTACGGTATTACTCTTCACCAGTACAGAAGTAAACTCTATCCTAAGTTGAAAGCTGGATATACAAACACATAAAAAAATCCTAACTTAGGGCCTACATGTTAGCGTATTTTAGGAACTGAGCTAAACTCACTCTCAAACTAAAAACTTTCAAATAAAATAAGCTTTACTAAAATAACTTTTATTTCAGCTACACTTGACTTGAGCTTACTACCGGGAAATTAGAAATAAATTTATTTACTAATACACAAACACCTTACTAGTTTCAATTTGATTTTACAGAGGTTGATTTCATTTATATTGAGAGAATTTGAATGTGCAACTTATCTAGGAAATGTCGTATTTCCACCACCGGTTGTTTTCGATTTGAAGGCCACATCTACTGACTATTGATCGGCATCGGAGTTTCCATTGCAAGACATTGTGTTGCAACTGAACAATTGATATTGCATCCTGCTCCTTTTTACATGCTTTCCACAGGCCGGAGACGGTGCGGACTCGATGACGGGACAGTCGCCGATTGAGGAGTCTAAAAAGACGAGAATCCATTGGGCTGGGAACTGGACTTTTGACAAGTGTGTCAGAGAAGGGAATTGCCGAAATTTCCGTTTCCTATTCCATACGGCGATAGAACTTCAGCGATGTTTTCGCTGTGAGGCTAGATGCCTTGTCTTGGTGTAGTTCAACCTAGTTCACATCTCAGCACAATGCTGGTATTTTATGCTGGTACATTTCAGTCGGGACCTGTGTCTGGTAGTACGCAGCATTGATTTTGACGTTTCGCTCCGCCTTTCGAAGCGGAATTTGCTCCTGTACGAGAAACTGACCACAATAATGAACCCTTTAAGGGAACTCTCTGCGAACTGGCGGAAGAATGTGCTTCAGCCCTTGGCATCAACAGGTCTGTATGTAATGGCATGAACTTAATCACAGTATGTGAGGTAAAATCTACGCCTCATCAGGATAACAATAAACTTCCATCGATCACCCGTGAGATGAGGTTCATACAGTTTTCTGCAGTTCCTTTTTTGCTCCGCCACATGATACGGTTTCAGGGTATGCACACTGCTCAGAGAACAACCGTGAGGCGTAAATCCCTATGAGTGGCGTGGTTGATTGTCGCCTGCGATGTGCAACATTTGCTGGTCAGTCGCACACTGTGTATGAGAATTTTCGGAGGTTGCTATACGCCAAACCACACGCAATACATGCTGGGTCCTCTTCACGGGAGGCCAGTTTCCAGCTGCTCGTGTTGGTGTGGTGGGCCCAGAACTCTGTGCCATGTATTTCGTATAATACGATTAACAGTGGCAAGACTTACACAAAAATTACGCGCTTGACCTATTACTACGATGCGTGATACCGTGACTTAGCGCCAGAAAGGACCACAATGAACCCTTCCAAAAATCTGTCGTTCCGCCGGCATCAGACTACGCTCGACTACACTGTTCAACTGCAAGCCTAATGATATTGTTACTTCCTCGTGGTAATCTCACGCAAATGGGTTGCGCGAACGGGTTGCAATGTACAGTTGTACATTGACTTCGGCTTAACATAAATGAATCAACCTCTGTATCTTTAATATGGCAACTCACTACACACGCATCTTCATTGAAATAAAGAAAAGCTTGGAAATTATATTATTCTTTTTGCACATCCGTACTGTTTCTCGTTTCGGGTACTTTCTTATAATAAATTATCCTTCTTTCGCTTCCTTGGGTACACACTTAGGTATGTTTACTTATTTATGTTTTATGATCTTAAAACCATTTTAATTCGGGGTTGATGACAAAAAGTGACAACACGAATAGTATAATAAAGTTAAGCCGAAATTGAGTTTTAATTTAGGCTTAAAATTTGGCTCGTTTGAGATAAACTTACACTAGTGTTTTGAACAATAAACTATCTCAAAAATTCGCCAAAATTAAGCACATTCACAACTCTAGTAGATCAATGTCGCCTATACTCAATTTTCATCTATTCGTACTTTTTTTTAAATTCCACTTATATATTCATTATTCATTGGCTCATCTTCACCAAGTTCCACTGGGAGCGAAGAAAGCAGTATATGCATTTATTCCATTATTTCGATTAATAAGCAGATCCATTACTTAGCACGTACTTTATTACCACATACTTCACTATTACATGAAGTTTGGTAAGAACTTTCTTAAATTAAATTCAAATTTCTTTTTTTTTTTCGTTTATCAGTGAAAGGAAATCTATACACAAATTATTTTATACTTCATTTTGGTGCTCTTAGATATACTTACCAAGAAATATGGACGCTGAAACGGGCAAAATTCGATGCATTTCGCTAATGCAAATGAATCTGAAAAGAGAACAAAATATCTGTTTACTATACCGCGCATATAATGTTGTACATCTAGTAATATCCATGATGACCTTATTATTTATATCTATTACCAACAACACTATATTATAATAAGGAAAACTCACTATTCCATGTATTTATGCAAAGTTGATCAATTTCAGGTCAGTAGGATACAATATTACGACGCAATTTTAAGCATATTTGTATTACAGACTGTAACTTACGTGTGAATATTGTACGAGGATCATTCAATAAGTAAAGAGACAAAGTCTATATTTTTAACACTAATCAATTTTTTTTTTCAGGGTTGTTAGCTGGCAACCTTGGGATATGCTCTGATCTGCTGTTTCGTAATTTTATGTCAACATAACTTCGAAAAATATCAATTCATCATGGCAAGTCCTCGAGAAGATTGCACCTTAGAAGAACAGCGCTCATTCATTAGGTTTTTAATCGCAGAAGGTGTAAAACCAAGTGAAATTTTTTCTCGAATGTTGAGACAGTACGGTAACAATTGTATGAACCGTGCGAATGTGTACAAGTGGGTTGATCGGTTGAAAAGTGGCCGAACAAGTGTAGGTGATGAACCCCGATGTGGACGTCCAGTGGAAGTTTCTGGTTCTTCGTTGGAATCGAGGATTGACGGACTTATTCGTGATAACAGAAGAATTACTGTTGAAATGATAGCTGAGGAAGTTCAAGTAAGTGTTGGAACTGTTCACAATGTCATTAGGAACATTTTAAAGTACAGAAAAACGTGTGCCAGATGGGTTCCCAGACAGCTTACTGACGCTCATAAAGAATCAAGGCTTTCCATTTGTCAAGCCTTAACGCAACGAAGTTTGATTGAAGGAGACGCTTTTCTTGAAAGAATAGTGACTTGCGACGAGGCCTGGATCCATCACTACGACCCTGAGACCAAAAGGCAGAGTATGGAGTGGAAACACACTAGCTCTCCAGTTCGCAAAAAAATTCAAGGTTCAACCTTACGCTGGTAAAGTGCTGCTGACCATCTTTTGGGACTCACAGGGTCCAATCTATTGCGATTTCCTTGAAGATCAGCGAACTATCAATAGCCTATACTATTCTGAGATGCTAGAACACAAAGTTAAACCAGTTATCAGGAGCAAACGCCGTGGACTCTTGTCAAAAGGAGTCATTCTTCAGCACGATAACGCCCGCCCTCATACAGCCCAGCTGACCCGAGATAAGCTTCAAGAATTGGGCTGGGAGGTCTTACCTCATCCTGCCTACAGCCCAGACCTCGCCCCATCTGATTTTTACCTGTTTGGACCACTCAAAGACGCCCTACGTGGAAAAAGATTTGCTAACAATGAGGAAGTTAAGGCAGCGGTGCAAAGGTGGCTTCGGGTTAAATCGAAAGATTTCTTCGCCAAGGGAATTAGGAAGCTGCAAGAAAGATGGGACAAATGCATAACTGTAAAGGGTGATTATATTGAAAAATAGCCTTAGTTTTGAAAGATTGAAATAAATCTTTATTGAGCTATAGCAATTTGTCTCTTTACTTATTGAATGCCCCTCGTACATATTGTTCTTAAATTAAACTTTGTGATTAATACACACATTTTAGAATTTCTCGCCACTAGTTCTCAGTGTGCGAAGTATCCATTGCTGTAATAACAGCAGTTGGACTCTCTTAAGCTATTTAGAACTCAACAAGTTTTTGTAAGTGGAAGACTGTCTCCAGTAATGTGAATTTATCAATACTAACTTCTGACATTTTAGAGTATAGGCAAAGAAAGAAGAGAGATATATATATAGTCGGAAATGATCAATTAGAAGCAACTACTGAATAGTGCCGTACACTCTTGAAGTTATTTCGAAGATTAATTCTATATGAAAAACAATCGTTACCAAGGTGATTAATGTACACACAACTATTGAATTTAAAAGTAGCATTATTATATTCTAGTACATAATATTCAAATGAAGTAATGGGCAAGAGAGATGCATAGCAAAAAATAATAAAAGAAATTAGCTAGGGAGGCAATGAATTTTGTACATGGTAGTATATTCTCTCAAGCTTATATATTGCCATTGAAATAATTTTCTATTGATTTTATCTCGCATTTCAGAAATAACTCACCACAGCTTGGATTATACAGTCGAGGAACCGGCTTTCCTCCACTTGCTAAACAATGAACAATATGTCCTGTATTTATCGCTACGAACAAATGATTTGAATCTTGAGGACTAGCTTGTAGATCAGAACACTGGAGATTGTATCTCAAACTCTGATCCCTAAAAATCAATGGAAATAATATTTTTAAACATAGAATGATATTATAAACCAAAACTACAAATCGATTTATATTTTACGAACAAACAGAAATGTAATATCAACTTAGTATCAAATATTATAAGTATAATGTAATTCATCATACACTGGATGTTCTTCATCTGTAAGAATATCTATTTATTTCCAGAATTTTAAAGACAACATTTGCAGTACAAAGATTACTTTTCCTTGTCAAGTTCAAATCTTCATTTTTATTTGATTTTCTTGCCTCACAAATGACAATATAAAGTGCCTTCACACACTAAATATAATAAACGAAAAAGTCTTGTCTCAAGCGTTCATTAAATTTCATAAATAGTCTATAAATGAAAGTGATTTTAAAAAAATCTGGCTTTTTTATTTCCTATTTCTATTATATCCTTTCTTCAATGTCTAACAAATACTACAAAATTCAACCACATGAAAAAAATATGCAATGCACAGTATTTACAAGTTTTAATTTGAATGATGAATTGAATAAACAATGTCAGAAACTTGATAATAAAATTAGAAGACTATAACTAACAATACGACTATCAAAAAACCTTACAAGTAATTGTGTTAATAACTGTACAGAATTTTTAAAAGATCATACGAAACAAAAGGTATGAAAAATGTTTTGTCGTTTTATTAATTAATTTATTCTCCAACACCAAGGCACGTAATTTAAAGCGAGACTCGAACTCCTAAATTAATGTCGATATCGATTTTTTACAGTATTATAGCGAGAAATGGATAAGCCGGATTTTTCAATCTTCTGAAGAAGTCGATTAATTAAAATACATACATAGAAACAAACAAATGCATGTGCCCTGTTAAGAATGCAAATGTAGCCTAGGGCGGTTAGTAAGTGAAGTTTAAGACTTCCAGGCCTCTACACCTGGAAAAAGTAGCTACGATTGTCTTTACATATCACATCCCCTGGACAAGGGCAGAATGGGAGAACTAAACCCGCTTCCACTGGAGATCAGTTGGAGCAGCCAGTTCGGTTGGTAGATAAACAAATGGCTTACGGACTACATCATTGCGGTTCTTATTAAAATATACACCGAGAGCACCATACATTAAATTTGTGCTAGTGCTCTCCTATAACTAAAACAAGGGATTACTCACTATTCCATACACCCACACCAATATATAAGTAGGTGACGGCAGCTAAAATTTTGCGTCTATACTGTAATATATTTTGCAGATGGCAACATTCTACGCAGTCAATCACAACAAGAACACCCAGCACATGACAGATGTCATAAATCAACAGTAATCCGAAAAAAAGATCAACATCATCACCACAGAAAGATCTACAAGGACTTATGAAGATATGATATTATATATATATATATATATATATATATATATATATATATATATATATATATATATATATATATAAAAGACGCCGCAGCACCTTCAAAGGCATCAGTGTGTATTTTCTTGGATGCACTGGGTTCTGAGAGCTTCTTAACACAATCTCTAGGCTGCGCATTGACCGAGAGCTCCTTGACAATATCTTGACTGCGCACGGGCCCTGAAAGGGTGAAGTAGTTTTTAAGGTCAAGCGCAGCTAAGAAAATGTAAGAAAGTCACCAGTTATACGATAGTTCAGGGGATGAAGATAAAACTAATGGGATGAGTAGGTCGATAAGAGTGCAGAAGAGCGAAAAGACAATGAATGAAGAGACAATAATTGTATACCCAGGTAATATAGGATATTCGGGTAAATATTTATCACTAACAAATGAAAAGATCTTGGCAACCAATAGCGATCGGATTCACCGGTTTCGTTTTTCAAAGAGAAAACTTATTAAGTTTTATCACAGATACAGAAAAGTCACTGTATTTACCTCAACAGATCTCAAGTTCGCCCTTTCGAACGCTTGACAATCGTCACGGCGCACTGTAGCCCTGACAGCCAGAAAAGTGGCCAAAACTTCCTAAATCGAAGTTTCAATTTGGAGACTTTTAACATCCTAAGTAGTTAGGTTGGTATCTTCACCTCAGAAACGATAGTTTTTGAGGACTAGATGCACATACTTCGTCAAATCTATTTCAATCTGAGCGTTAAACTTGTTATATCGGAATCTCGCTCAAAACGCAAGTAAACGGAGCTTTCAATCACATTTCACTTTCTTGTCCTTGTAGTTATTTTATTTATTTATTTACGACTCATTGTAAGTAAATTTCAACTATGTAAATAACATGCAATAAAACTGTATTATTTTTAAATTACTGAAACATTTACAATATATTTCTGATTGTTTTCAGGTAATGTCGCAAAAATTGAAAAAGTCCTACGAGATCCCACACTAATTTTTTCCTCTTTCTTTTAATCTTAATTCACGAATTCAAAGCAAGAATTTGCTACCCCATTTCGTTTTATCGAAATTTTTCTGCAGCAATGTATACATTCGGTACACATTGAACACCTCTCTTGTATTTGATGTAAAATGAATAAAACTATTCAATAGAAAGCAGTAACGAAATACTTTTGTCACTAATTCATTTAAAATTCAAAATCAGTGGCCAAAAACCGCTCAATACCATTTTAACAAATAAAATTATCTTTGTTTTAAGACTACTATATTGCCTTTTTTTTTTTTTTTTTTTTTTTTTTTTTTTTTTTTTTTTTTTTTGCAAAATAATAATACGAAATTTGAACTGAGCGACATCGAAAATCGTCAATACCAATTTTTACTGAAATTAAATTATTTTTCATTTTAAGTCCGCCATTTTGTTTTCTCAGCAAGTAATAATATCAAATTCGAAATCAGCGATCTCAAAAAAACATTAAGTACTGAGTTCTATAAAGATTGATTGGTTGAAAGAGTTTGAATGGGTGCGTCGACAGCGAGGTCTTTTGCACCCTGCTCTGAGTTCTATAAAGATTAGATTATGTTTTCAACTTAACTACACACAACGTACTGTCATCGTATTAGTGTCATATAGAAGAGCTGAATGAGGATATATTTTACTAACAGTTTCATCTCAGTAAGTGGCACAGTTTTCGTACAGCTTCACTTTTTAGGATTAAAAAGAAATTAGTTTTCCCCCATTTTCTCGAGAACTAAGCATGGACTTTTACAATTATAAATACCATTTTGTTCTGCTAAATAAGTTCTATAGGTTAATATATGTGTCATCTTCGAACATTTCTTTCTGTTAAACGCTAAAAATATAGTAGAATTTATTATTATATTTTTTCTTTATATTTATTACTTTTTGTTTATTTATTCAGTGATTTTTTTCAAAGAACTTAAAAAGTTCATTACTGAATTCTCTAAGTCGCGTGTGTGTCTATTATTTACAAATTTTTCAATTTTGAGCCCTTCATTCGTCAAAACTATCTGAAAGAAGTGACAGAATTTTTCGCATCCCTCTTTCCGTTCCCGAGATATTGGCCAAAAAAGTTCCGATTTCGGGAGATTTAAAGATTCATATCTCAGGAACCGTAACTCACAAAGAGATCATATTGGTGTTCATCAACACCTAAGAGGATGGTGAACATTTTGGTACAAATAGCAAGCGGTGGCCACTGGCCAACTCCCAGATATTGGCCCAAAACTTAAGGAGCCACTTCTCGGGAACGGTAAGTCATAGGGAGATGATATTTTGTGAATTTTTCAATTTTGAGCCCTTCATTTTGAGCATACGTCTTCGTAAAACAACATATCGCAGAACATTTTAACATAACAGAACTCTTAAACAAAACATGTGGAAAAAATTTAGTACTCAATATAATTATAAATGGATAGATATATTGCAGGAACTGTTTAATGAGTTAATAATAAATTAATTGTTTAATAATAATTGTTTATTGTTATTTAATTATTACTTGTTTAATAATAAAGCACATAGAACAATTGGTATAAAGCCTATAAAAGTTAATAAGAAAAATTAATTTTTTTTAAGTTCGTTCTAGCAATGCTCTTGGAGCATTCTCAACTGGTTTTAATTTTGAATGACTTTTCGTTATCTTATAGAATTTTTTCCTCTTCATTTATTATTCCTTCACTTTCCTGCACTCTTGCTAACCTCCCGTCTTATCTCTACCAAACTTTAGTTTCAACCTAGGAAAACCTCAGTTGATTTGGAGTTAGCATCGAAGCTATGTGAAATGTGGAGCTACAACTTAACGTAGAATCCATATAACAGTTATTCCCATCGAGAATCGAACGAGGATGCGTGCGTTAACCGTATATAGTCATGATGAAGCTCTAACTAGGAAACACTACCACATGAACACGTTATTTAGTATTGAACATGATATCCATGTGGATGCTTTACAGCTCTTTTTCTTTCCTTTTATCCCTCCTTATCCTTCCCAACTTCAGGAAAGTGTTTCAGCGAAAGTGCTTATAGTGTACCTGTAATGTGTGATTATGTCTTGACAAGTTTTCAGTAAGTAAATCATTATATGTATTTCGAAGGAATAAATAAAATAACAAACACAAGCGAAAAATATATCTTAAGAATTTTCTCCTTTCCCAGACATTTCCACATACACACACAGGAACATACTGGCAAATGTGAAAAAAAAAAAAAAAAAAAAAACTATTTCAAATTTTTCCTTTTTTTTATTATTTCCGCTTGTACTTTGTAGAAAAATACATTTTTCATTTCTGTAACCGGAGTCAATCTTGTACAGGATGACCCATAATTATGTATATGATGTTTGAGTGATTGTAGTATTTGTAATTCTGGACAAAAGGTTTCGATATGGCAACATTGTATAGCCTGAGAGTGGGGATAATGGTCACTGGACTTAGAACCGATAGTGTACGCCAGACAGGATGAACGGAACTTTCCTGAACAGTTGGATCGGTCGACATGGGTCTGGAGTGACCAGCTCGATCTCCCGATTTGGAACCACTTGACTTTTTCTTATGTGTGAAGAACAAAGTGTATCAACATCGCATACGCAATTTGGCCAAGCTACGGGAAGCTATCACAGAAGAGTTCCACAGGATACCAATACAAGTTCGTCAAGCTGCTTGTGACAACGTTGCTGTTCGTCTCCAGGCATGTAAGGATTTGGATAGTGCATTGGTGGACCTTGCCATGGAGAACAGAGATTAAAATTCTTGTAATTTTGTAGTCTTTCAAACAACATCATATATAATGATGAGCCACCCTATAGATACTGAAATAAATAATCAGAGGTTAAAGTGCTAAATTAGATAACTTGAAGAATAATTTAAAACGATTCATAAATATTTCATACGAAACCATTGAAAGAGAAGGATTTCAACAACGTAAAAAAACAGTCCTTTACTATTTTAAATACTTACAACAATACAATATCTTTCAACGAAATAACAGAACTATGAACTAGACGCACTCTTCCCCACGGCGCTAAGCCAAGGTCATTGGAGTTTGCAGTTAATGCCGTAAATTGACTCTGAATCACAGTCCATATAATGATAACACCATCTTCTTCCATGCTGCAAACCTAAAGCACAAAATGTACAATGTTAACCACTTGTTAAAAGTAATCATCATGAATTTTTATTGAAGTCATTTATTTGACAAAGGCATCCAATGAAATTTACAGAAAAATAAACAAAATTACTCAATTAATCACCTCTTTTACAACAAAATCACTAATCGACTAATGGACTAATAGAAGAAACGGAAGACCATTTACCACTACCACCGTAGAATAATGGAAGTTTTCCCTTATATTTTAGGTGTAGTTATCAGTTTATTATTATTAGCCTATGCCCTTGCGTGTTACCACAGACAATATTTTTCATTTATTCCTCTCCCTGAATTCCATTCCTTTTCGCCTTCGATATTGAATACTAGTGAATTACACAAAAACAATTTCATGGTTCTGCGCTCAGCAGTTCCGAAAATCTGATATTAAAAAAAATCATTCTTATCTTAGGGCTCGCATTTGAGAAATCCTGTCTAATTTGGTTCCTAAGATGCTATAGATTTTCAAAGTTTCAGCATCTGACAGTTTCATAGATATGGTGAAAAGGATAAAAATCATTCAAGCACCCTACTGTTTCTCAGGAGTCGTATTTGGCTAAACCGCGTCTTACCTATAGCTTAGGATGCTTGGAGAAAATTTACATGAAAGGACTCCGCACAATCCTTGCTTGAAACCGTGGTATGTTGTATATATTATGATCCTGAGAAGAAAAAATCAATGGGTACAACCAGCAATCACTGACCGTTTGGCCACTACAAGGCCACTTTTTTGAAAACATCCGAAAACATATGTCGGATTCATGTCGATGGGGTTGAATTTGCACCTACACGACATCGTGAGTATCACTATTCATCTCAGCAATTCCGTAAACTATGGACTGGACACTAATATCGGTCGTTATCGATTATTTCTACATGTCACTGAAATACTCGCATAAATTATGACCTCTAACTTTCCCCTTAAAACGGTAATTATCAAAAAGTGGTACGTTAAATTTTAATGAAAAGCTTATATACCGAGTTTTATCTTTTTAACTCAATGGGCTTGTGAGATGTTCAATTATTGCATAAATTATGACGATCTCGCTCCCCCATTAGGATATGCATTTTCATAATTTTAATATATGATCCTTGGTGGGGGCTAAGATTGATAATCACGCTATAATTTTAGTTGGTATAATTTTAATTGATTCAGTGGTGATGCGATCAGACAGAAACTCATATTCATTTTTATTATATAGATTATTACAAAGCGGTGATAGGCTATTAATACAACAGCTATGAAGCGTGTAAGGAACGATATAACTGAAGAGAAGAAGTTTCTATACAGGAATATACATCATAAAGTAAAATAAAAACGGCATATATACGGATCTCCAGTATCATCATCAACAAATTACGAGAGAGATGTTTATACTGCTTTTATTTTACATTACTTCTTCATAAAAGAAATATCTTATTACTTTTTATATTCTTTCATTTCTCGCCTGCAAGATATTCTGTAAACCGCAGGTAAAATTAACAGGAAAATATCCGTTGTTCTACCGATGCAGTGCGCTCGCTTCTCGCTTTTTAAGAGTATCTACCCTCAAGTTCATTGAGCTTCAAAATTTAGTGAAATGATTAACACGAAATAGCATAAAGCCAGTAGAAACGAAGACAACAACTAATTTCTGCTAATAGCTAACTTGGCCGCGGTCAATCCGACTGTCTTTGTACTCAAGCAAGGCATCTTCCGACGACCACAAGGCTCCTAACAAGTTATAAGCGACCCATGTGTGGTGTTTTAGTGACGCGTTGTTGTCATTACCTAAAGCATTTCAAAAATATGGAATTTTACTAATTATTTCTAGATGTATGTATGTGAATGTATAGATGTTTTAGCCCATCTGAACGGCAGAGCTAATTATACAACATTTACATACAAAAACAATAGGGAGCTGAAATGTATTGATAACATGAGACTTAATACTGTAGAAGAATAGATTGGAAATTTAAATTCAAAATACAAAAATTTAGTAATTGTGGCTTGAGTAATTACCCCGATATTCACTTGCACGTATTATTACACGACATGCAGTTCTCTAATACAGACAAGAAGTCAGATCATTAATACATGTTTCTGTCTGAAAAGTAACACTAAACACTAGTATTGCCCTGAGGTGTAATTTCATCTCTATGTTTTTCTTTCTTTTCGTTTTCGATTTAATTTCGGAATTTTTAAAATTAGCTTTTCCTTATTTTTTTCCGTCATATTGTATATATTCTATACAAACGTTTGATTTCTTTGACTGAAATTTTGGTTATCCTGTTATCTCAAGATCAAATCCATAACTGTTGATACTTCGCTGAGAGTCATTTGGATTTGAAAATTTATATGCAACAAAATTTGAGAGAGGGATTACTTGGTTTGTATCCCAAGACTGTCAAGTATTGATGCTTTTTAAAGTCCTTGCTAACGACAGAAGGTAGGCATAAGACTCAATTAGATAAACGTAAATAACAAAAGCAAAGAAATGAATTATAAAATGTGAAGAAGCGATTAAAATATTGTCACTCATTGCTGTCTACAATACACAGACAAGAATGAGCTAGTAAGTATACCAATAGCAATATTGCCCAATTTTTTGAAGAAGTCCATGAAGAAAGACTACCCTTGAACTGAATCAACTTCGTTGCAATAGCCCCTGTGTCAGTGGAATGTTTGGCCGTGGGAACTTTACATGTGGTAATTCTCACTACACACTTAGCAATCCAGTATAAGACGAATGATATAAAATAAACATTATCTCGATTTTTTCTTAAAAAAAAAAAAAAAAAAATAAACAAAAAATCTTATATTCAGGCCAATATAGTATTTTTATTGTTCATACAGTACAATGGTCTGAATTGTTCCTCTTATCTGTGCAATGTATCAATTAATTTAAAGCTGGCTCTTCTTATTGCAATACCTAATTATTACACACGTATCAACTAACTTTCTTGAAAATCGAATTACATATTCAATCAAAGACCACTCATTTACAGAATGATATAAATTATCGTAAGATATAGAACTTTGAATCGAATAACGAGCAGTGGTTAGAGAAATAAAATTTATTACTTTGGATTGCGGTACCAAACACATATGTTGTAATAGTATTTCAATTCAAATTATAGCTTCGATTAATGGTTATTATAAATTTAAAATTTCTAATATAGGACGATTATACCTGCAATGACATGACATCGCTTCCTTTATTGGAATTTGAACTATCTTTGGAACTAGTAAGAGACTGTATGGCTATCACTGGTCCTAGATGTCCTTCAGATTTCAGGACTTCAGCTATAAAAAAAGAAATAACTATTACCTCACTGACACTATTTAGAAAACTTATTTTTTTATGCCTACAAATAAACAGATTATTTTATATATCAAAAGGAAATATAAAAATCAATTGCGAAAACCTGTCGTCTGAAACCACTAGAAATGGTCATATATAAACAAGACAACAAGAACAGGATGACAGTAAGCAACGTGACGGGTATAAATATGTAAGAACATGAATTTAAGCATTTTCATAACTTGTAAACGTACTCTTCTATTTACTACGTCTTTTATTTTATTTAACGTAGCATTAATTGTACTGTTTGGGCTTTCCCTGACACCTTTCTCAGCAGATCTGGAAAACTCATGTGCAGTTCATCTCTCTTTTGAGAATTTTATCTTGTACTATTTCGTGTGCATGATAAACAATGATGAGGTACCAAAAAAACACTTTATATTAAAGAATGGAGGATACAACCAATTTCGAACACACAAGTTTGTACAGTATATAAGTGAGAATTCAATGACATACAAAGAGTGAAAGAGTATATGACTGGAGGACCAGGACTCGAACCTGGGATCCTCGACGTAATACTATGCCAATGTATGGCATCGGCACGGTACGCCAAGGATCCTGGTCCAGTCACGCACTTTTTCACACTTTGTGTATCATCAAAACAAACAAACAAAAAAAAAAAAAAAAAAAAATAGCACAGGCTGTCTACTGGAATTGACCTGGATATTTCCAATATCGTGCTAGAAAAATTTTCAGTACACTACAGTGAAAAAAAAAAGTGTCACATATAATTGTATTGTGAAGTTATCCGATTGTCCCCGGAATCTGGTTCATTTGGATATTTAATTATTTATCAAGAACATTGGAAACATTTACTCATTCAATTTAAAACGACCATTCTTAAAAAACTTTTTATCAATGCTATATTCAGACAGCCAACGCATACGTAGAATCACTTTCCTCATTTCATCAGCTAGTAAAATATTAGAAATAAAATGACAGACTCAGTCCTTTTCCACAGTTACCGTGTTCCATTGAAACCCGTCTAGTCTCCTTGGACATGTACACTCATGTCCAAAATTATTGTCGCATATCTATAACTGTCTTCTTATAAGAATATAATTTGATAATTATTTTGCAGAGTACTTTTAATACTGATACTATGTGTATAATCAGGAAATGTATATTTGTGGTAAATTTCATAGGAAAAGAATTATAAATACGAAAATCATAATGAGTAAAATAAAATGTAACTAAATGGACAAGAAAATTTTATTTTCCTTTCATTGTTTTTATTTACTGCTCTTTTGACATGAAATTTACCACATACTTGTCTTTGCCGATTATACACATACTAACATTATAAGAAATACCGGGCGAATTTGTTATCAAATTATATTACTAGAACAACATATTTATAGTCATGCGACAATAATTTTGGACATGAGTGTACCTCTGAAAGCTAATTGAACGTCCCACTTCACATCGATAATCTGAACAAAACCAATCAATAAGAGCAGGTGTGGCTGATTGTGGTTAGAATTCTAATGAGGTACTCAGGTCAATGCTTCCATCCATGAAGCCAAGAGATTGTCTCCCGGCTGAGGAACCGTTGCTAATCTTCGTTGAGATACAACACCGCAGAAGCAATCATCTCTAATACAGGTTCAAACCAGATTCATATTCAACAGAGCACTATTTTGTCGCTCCTAGACTGCTGACTGTATGAATCACTTACGCACCATGGAACACGTCTGCAATTGTATCGTCTATGTTTGAGACCCGTCCATTCAGCCATAGCCACATCTCCATCTTCCACGTCTCCGAGAAAGCACTAATGATCGACGCACATTAAAAGTACTGTGCTCGTTTTCCGTATCCTAAAGTGAATTTCTTCTCGCTATTCCACTCCTTTTTACCCTTCACCATTTTGGTCTATTTTCTACATTTTCTAAGTGCAGAGTTTGATTTATGTATTTCCAAGCATAATTTGGTAATATATAAGATGCAAGGGAGATTTGTCAGCTTTTATCCCCGATCATCCCCTTGATTACTCAATTACATGTGAGCTCCAGGCGCTGATAATTACTCCACTGCACATGGTGGAAGATTTATGGTTTCAAATCTCTGTACTTGCGTTTTTTTTTTTATTTTTTTTTTTTTTTAGTCAGTGCTGTAAAATTTTGAGTAATTTCACCCTTCCCCTCTAAGGAGCAAATTTGCTCATTTAGAAGTAAACACATTGTGAAAATCACTCTCAGAGTATTTATCCTATTTTTCGTAGACCAAGGACAATTATAGTTTTTCTCCCTCTCCTCCAAGAAAAATTCTTTTTCTGTGTGTGTGTGTGTGTGAACTATGAGAAATTTGTAATTTTTCTTCTTTTCTTGCTGCGCAGTATGATGTAATATTTAACAGTATGTAAAATATGTTGAAAAAGCAGTCTCCTTCTTCAATATTTTAATAGAAAGAATGCACAGCAAGCAGTCGGTTAAAATCGAAGAAAGAAAAAAAAAAAAAAAACAGAGGAGTAAGTGTTTGCAGCCCTTTCTTCATCTGGTTCGCCGTATTACATATATTTAGACTTTTTTTTTTTTTTAAATATTCGTATTACATTTGGTACAGAAAACATTATTAAGTAGAAGACCAATTAATTACAAATATCAAAGAGCAGCATGTATAATGTTCAAAGATGAAAGAAGTAGATGAGAAGTCAAATAGGCACTTCAGTACGAAAAAAGGAAGTAGTGCTGACACAAATAGGAAAGCCTCAGAGCACAGAAGAAAGTGACTGTGTATCTTTTCAGTATTACACAATAACTTACAGTAGGCTTTTAGTATTTCCAATATCGATACAAATTTCCAGTATTTCAAGTACCAGTAGATACCCCGTAATACGACACCTTCCTTGTACTAGAACCCTCTTCTTTTAAAGGTCTTTCCGTACACGAAACAATACAGTTTATAGTACATTAAATACTAGACGCAGTAAAAGAACATGTTTACATCTTAATCTAACGGCCAGCTTTTTTTTTTTTTTTTTTTTTTTTTTTTTTTTCACATGGTGAAGTGTTTACATACGCAATTTGATCGCTTTACTAAAAGAACCAGTTATCTGTCACGTCCTTTACACCATCCCCAACTCACATTTTCTTAAAACAAAAGTACTGGCAAGTTTTCGTGTTGGTGTCGTAAAGGCATTATAAACTCACTGGCGAAGCGATGCGAATGAAACAAATCATGGTGACTTTACGATATGCAGAACTTTTACCTGTGATTGTCCAAGAAGTTAAGCAATATTCGACAATTAATCTCCAACATTCAAAGTATTAAGGTCTTAGACCTCTAATAAAGAAAGAAAAAAAAATACGGAAGTTAAATAGAATGCATTCATCAATCTATGTGTTTCAGTTTACCAAACTTTCTCCTGAATTCCCAATCACCAACTGCAAGCATTGAAAGCTGCTTCTTTATAAAATTATGTGGTTTATCTAATGTGGCTCGAAGATGGGTCTGGATTATCTTTTCATCTTGTTCTATATAAGAGTGGTAATATTGACGATGAGCTAGAATTATGACAGCAATCATGCATGATGTCTTCCTAAAAAGTGAAACATCTAATTTAATTTACACGTCTCGGATATTGAGCGCTTAAGAGGCATTCATTTATCGCTATACTATTTCTAGAAGTCATTCATATAATTTTTTTCCCTCTTGCAGTTCAGGACATTTATTCGGGAAATTACGCTTAGGATGTGAGTTTTATGTATTGAATCTAACTAATGTTGGCTAAACACAGTGGACGTAGATTAACAATGTAATTTTCATGGCACCTGTATTTTAGTAACAATGGAGCTTCAAAAACAATTTTTATTTTTTTAACTGATTGGAGGAATGAATCCGTTTCACAGCAAACAGAAAATTCATGGACTATATATAAAACATGCTTTTTCCTCCAGGATAATAATGCACTTTACTTACCTGTACTGTATGTTGGAGAACGAAGTGTCCAATCTTTTCCATCTACAGAAACTGGCACATGATGAGATGATTGCTCTCTTAAGTCCCAAACACACACAGATCTGTAAAAATGACACCACAATTGCACTATATTTGCAGTCTAGTTTTCTTTGCTCATATTGATTTATTTTGTTACTTGGACTAATAATCAAGGTTTTATTCTGCGTGCTTAATTTAGATAGCAGCTCGTATAGTATACTAAAAAATTCTAAGAGAAAAGTATACAGGGAATTTCGAGACTACGCTGGAGGCAGCGTGTCTACTGGAAGAGCCTAGAGTCATTCAGTTGCTTCTTTTAGTCTACACAAGCACATTGGTCTGGACTGAGAGGTAAAATAAATTCAGACAAGTTTAATTTACTCTCGTTACTTTTCTGAAAGAATGTGGGCGAACTCTACATAAACTTTAGTTGGAAAGTTACGTAGATATGGAAACTCTACATTTACAACATCCTCGATACACACATTTCATTTCGGAAGTGCAAAAATTTTTTAGGGATCAGAATTTCTAGAATATTTCAAAGTTGTTTAAGAACTTAAAGAAGGAATGGCCCGAGTTAATACGTAATACGTAATTTCAGGGAAACATTTAATAGGCCTATCTTTGTTCGAGGAGGGTACTCTCACTGGAAAAACGTACTTGCAAACATTTCTGATTTTGTAATTCAAGAGATATCATAATGTTTCAAATGAAAGAGTTAATTTCCTACTTCGTCATTCAAGTAAGACATTATTTAGACGAATATTTGGAAAGAGATTGACTGATCGCAGGGAAACACTTTTTCAACAATAAGTCAGAGCTTTGAGACCCTACGACTTCTGGTTCTGAAGAGTGTTAAAACAAAACTGTATGCTGAAAAATTTTAAACCTGTACCTAGTATGACCTGTATAAATCTGTATTTAGAAAATAATATTCAGAACTTCCCAATGAATATCGTCAACATACTGATTCTTGGATTCTGGAAAGTGCTGAAGAGTGTTTGAATGTGAATGGAGGATAACAGCTTACAGTGTCTTAAAAAAAAATTAAAGTTTGTGCAAAGTTTTCCATTTAATTTGATTTTGATGGGCCTTGTCTTTAGAAAATTGTTCAATCCGGCAGACCAACTTTGAAAACACTCTATGTGTTTTCCTAAGCAAAGTCGTTCTGTTTTAAGAGTGGTACTATACTGGAATTAGTGTTTTGTACGTGCTAAATTCCCTTTTAGTAAAATTTCTTAGTACACTGACAATTAGTAAACACGATATCAGAAAATTTAATATTTTATCTTACCAACTGTACAAGATTCGAGATTTGAAATATTATTTCTGAGTCATAATTCATAATGCGTTTTTTTCACTTGTATTTTTTATTGTAAATACGATCTCTCTTTAAATTTCTACCTCTTTTAAAAACATCAACAGGTGAAAAATGGCAGTAATATAGTATATTTAACCATATCTGTATAATTCCACTTTATAAGCTGTATCTTTCCTATACCATCTTAATAAATGGATTAGCAACAATTTAAAGAGTAAATTTTCATTATTTAAAAAAAAAAAAAAAACTGTACGGCAAACTGAAAATTACTTCATAACTAACCACAAATTTTCAGTTTCCGATATGGTTGTGTAACAGTAATTTTGTAAATGGGATCTATTATTGTTCTATCTTTTAAAATGGCAGAAAAAAAAAAAAAAAATGGCACCGTGGCAACCACTGACTAAGTATTAAATTTGTTAATCACAAACTGAAGCTTTCTTTCCAATTGACTATAAAATGGTATTTCAGATGAAATTCGAAAATTAGTCTGAAATACCAAATACGTTCAAATTTGAAAATTCGTTCTATACATATAGTATAAATGAAGCATACAGGCAGTGAAATCGCAACAAGTATTTTCTATACAAAACTTTCCACTGGAAAGAAAGACAAGAAAATCTACTTTTCTTTTCGTGTATCTATATATATGTATTTATTTGATTTAACTATTTATTACATATACGTGAACTCTTTTGCTTTTTTTCTTTCATAAATGTTGAAGCTAACTCATACAGTGAAAATTTCAATGAACGAAGGGTAATTGACTTAACGGTTGGTAACTTACCCATCTTTGAGGCCTCCAAAAACTAAACTCGCTTTTTCTGGACTGAAGCAGCAACATGTTACATCATGAGACGCTACAAGGATTTTTTGTGGTAAGGACGGTTCTAAAATATTCCAAACACATATCATACATCTAGACAGCTCAGGTACTAATGTTTCTTCTGTTGATTCCTGCGAACACATTAGTAAACAATCACACACCAACATAGTTTTCCTAACAAATTTTGTCAATTTGTCAATTTTTTCACTCTAACAAACGGAAGCAAAAATCAGCTACAACATTTTCACTATCAATAATAATAATAATAATAATAATAATAATAATAATAATAATAATAATAATAATAATAATAATAATAATAATAATAATAATAATAAGAAGAAGAAGAAGAAGAAGAAGAAGAAGAAGAAGAAGAAAAGTTTCTAATATAGGAAACACAATTTAAGTCTTTAAAAAGCTGTCAATACGTAGTACGTTTCGGGCTCTTTTAACCTTATCCAGTAACAACAGTAAACTACGGCACTAACACATAACAGTTAAAGAATACAATATTTGCAAGATTATGAATACATAACATCAGTGGCAAACAATCGAAAACGTGCAACATCACATTCTGTCTGGCATAGCTTATGTACTGATATGGCTTATTACACGATTATTAAATAAATACTAGAACAAAAAACTTCGAACATTTCCTCCCTTCCCCATCTCACGATTTATATAATAGATGTTGATACTTCTGTACTTATTCTACAGTACTGTTGCATAACCTGTCTACGGTCTAGGAGAACCCTGGTTCGATCCGCGATCCCAGAAAGAAAGACATGATTTTCTGGATTGTTTCACAGCTAATCTACAGCCACGCCAAAGTATGACAGTTGACCTCCGAGCCACAACTTCTGTACACTGTAAATAAGCACTACACCACTGTAAAAAGATCGTTTACAGTTAGCTCTTTAATAATAATAATAATAATAATAATAATAATAATAATAATAATAATAATAATAATAATAATAATAAAGTGGATATAGGAGTGACTTGACTAGATCAGAGAAAGAGAGAAAAGGAACTAGTAAAAAACAGGAAAGAAGGTTTGCGATGAAAAGAAGGAAAAAGATACTACAGAGACAGAATCCCAGTCATCTGCAACCATGTTGCATGCCCAATTAGGGTGTACATGAGTAATAATACTTAGAATTAGGGACCATAGTTCGTACCCTGAAAACAACTTCTAAAAAGATTGGACCTAATGGTTCCTAATGGAGTTCCACCGACAAGTCTACCAGAAAAGTAAAGCTTAAAAGTGCTAGGTTTGTTACCTTCACATAGTACGAGCTAATAGAAGATACACCTCAAATTCCATAGTGTACTTGCATAGCTCAAAATACGAAATAAAACACAAGAATTGGTATCAGAAGATAGTACAAGCTTGAAAGGAATGGTAGATAAGAGATTTGTGAAAGTAGAGAATCGGCGTTTTCCAGAAGTCAGTGCGCCTGAAATATAATCCTGGTAAAAGTTCATGGTACCGAAGAATCTTTACACACGTCAATTACGTCGTCACATGATATTTTTTATATTTCTTTTTATATATTTGTAATATCTCGAAGTTCCACCTATCGATGATTCCATTCCTTTATTTGTAATTCTCATTGTTCCTCATCTCGGGGTATTCCTAAGGTTTGATGACTGATATTACTTCAGGCGTGTTTCTCTTACCTTACTGCAATCTTAGTGTCGATTCTTCTCTTGCAATGTTGGTTGTCTGGACAGCTCCTTGGAATTGTCCAGTTTAGCTGACAGGCATTTGTCCTCGATGCAACAATGCTGCTTGGTTTGCAATCCAAGGTTCCGGGTTCATGAAAATGAAATAAAACGTCTTTCAGTTTAACGTCCCACGTTATGCGAGATGATGATTAACTCAAGTAAATGATGATGAAAGAACTAGTAGAATAAGAAAGTGGGAGGAAATGGTAGACCCCGAGAAAACCCACGAACACAAAGTTGTCTACCACATACTTACTACAGAGGTTGAGAAGGAACAGCAAAAGTGCACTGCTTAATGTACCAAAACTAAAAGGTTACTCCGAAATCGACAGTCGTATTAGACGTGGCCAAGGTTCTCTCAGTGCTTACATGAGTTACGCAACACTACTATAATGTAGATCTGTCATTGTGAATGAAAATAAACAATATACATACCGTATGAATACTTTGATGTATCGTTAGCAGCAGATTAGGTTCATTTGCTGGGAACTGGAGTGCAGTAACAGTACGACCTTTCAAAAAGGATACGTTCTCAGTTCCCAAAAATATGAAACCTTCACTGAAAGCAATTTCTATGGAATTGTATTTGAGGTTATTTACATTGCTACAATCTTCCTCTTCTAAAAGAACTAACATCGACTGCAAAGAGAGAAAAGATTTTTTTATACGTTTAAGCTAAGGAAAAACACTTCATGACAAGTTTCCACACAAAAATAAAAAAGTAGGAGAGAAAAAAGAAAGCTGCGTGACTTCGCCTATTGCTATGACAGAATGCAACAGCTTGGTAAAATTAATGAGTAGCTTAAAAAAAAAAATCTGGTACTATTGATAATCTAGATTAACATACAAAAGCTATCAATATCTGAGCGCCGCTTTCGTAGGCAAACGTAGGCAAAATAATGAGTGATATTGAAAGGAAGATAATTATGATCATACCAATTACCTTATGTCTTCTTCTTTACTATATTTCTTATATTATTATACACATTAGGTTTTAATGATCTTTTCGACTGACGAGTATGTTTTCGTTTCGATAGCTCGAATATAAATCTGATTAATAGTCATAAAGCCGTAAGTTTCATGTTTTCTTATTCCTTGTGCTGCACAATGAAGTAAATCATAAATATAATCTAATGTTATGCTTTTAAAATAATAATTCACAAGGAACATACATCTGTATATAAAGCATATGAAACACTTTATATAAGGAATGTTAGTCATGAAACATGACAATAATTACAGTAATATTTATGTATATTAACTGTTATATTAGGATCTTTGTTCTAAAATTGACATTATTACTGTGATTTCACGGGTACTTAATTCCACTTTTCCATATTTATATGAATTACAACATATTTTATGTATTTTATTTATATGAATGATAATATCTTTTACGTAATCAAATCCTCAACTTAACTAAACATGAACTGTATTGAGAGATTGTTTTCCCTGTCTTAATATTATAAACAACTATGAAATGTCAGCGACTTTAACTGACCAAAAAGACTGTGTGTGCGTGCTAAAAATGCAAAATTCGAATGTTCTTTATAATTTATTTACAGCGTAGTAAGTCCATAAAAAGTCAGAAGTTTACTTAACGAACTTTAACTCATGTCTCGCAATAATATCGCAGCTAGCATCTAGGTTAAGCAACATACAATTAGAAGAACATGGTTTACAGTTTAAGAAAGGCTACCTACGTGCGGAGTCAAAGGGACACATTACATCTACGAGAAATTGTTGACAAGTTTCTAACCTTCCCAACAAATACTAGGTTTAAATGTAGTATGTGTATTAGTAAACGCAACAAAACATCCATCTACCAGCGTTTTATCAAGATACGTTCGGGTATGAAAATCCCCCTCCCCACAAAATTCTGAAAATAGTAGTGCGGTCATATGTCATAACATTGTTACAAAATTTTGATAGAAGATTTGGAGATTCTGATCGGCAAAATTTCGTTTTCTCAAGTGTTCAACTGTGCTAATGCCTATGGATAATACTATTTAAGTAATAAAATCTTTGTTATCCCCCCCCCCCCATCCCTCCTTAAACTATGAAAAGAGCATAAGTGAATATAAGTGTTTTCATTCCATTTTAAGAAGTTGCTGAGAAGAGTACGAAGTTGAGTGATCTGTGAACTTCAAGTAGAGGACACAGAGGATAGTTGTCCTATATTACGACATCCAGATGCCAAATTAAATGTCCTGTCAGTAGCTGCAAAGTTGAAAGGTCATTTTCAAGTATGACACGAATTTGCACGAAATTAAAACTGCAACTAATATCCGGTTACTTAAGTTCGCTTGTGTTAATATCAATGGAAGGCACGAGTGAACTGGAATCTTCCCACATGAGAAATATTATTAAAATATGGTACCGTGCACCCCCTACAAGAGTTGGACTACCTCTTTTTAAAAGTGAAAATGGTGTATTAAAAATAGACCATGTTATATTAAAAGTGTAGTACACGAAAATGTTGCATATCATTTGACTGAATGAGTATGCATCTTCAGCTTATGAAAAAAATTACAAGTATAATCATTTTCCAACGTTCTTATATGGATCTGTGGCGGATCTAAAAGTAAGCGCGCGCGCCCTCCTCAAGGGAAAATATAACTCTTTTCGTGTTATTGCAACTTTTTTTTAAAAAGTCTATTGTTATTACAAACTAGTTAATATTCCCAAATGTTGAAGAGGATAATATTTTGTTGTACCTTCGACCCTTCCATCCTCTTGACAGGGAATGAATGTATAATTAAGTAAATGCGCATAAAATGGGAGTTCATATGGTACATGTTTCCTCCCTCTTTTCATGATTTCATTCTTTAAAAAGTGAGTGTTATAACTACAGCAAAATTAAAATCTTATTGTTCACTCCCCTCCTCCCCGAGCTTTAGATTAATCCCTGAAATTGAGGAGACTGAATAATACACTGCATCTTCTTCAGTGTTAATGGATATGGAAACACTGTTTCAAGCGGTTACCATACATTCATAATAAAGTATTCTGTGCGCATTTTATATCAATTCTCAAAAGACAATAGGCATATTAACTTGCTTGATTTTGACCTTAAGTGCTGAAGTTATCCTTTTCCTCGTATACAAGACGAACAATATGAATATGTTGCGAGGAGATATGGCGACCCAGTGCAAAGTGCTCACCTCTAATACTAGGTGTTCCTAGTTCGATCCCAGGTCAAATGTTTGTTGTGGACAACATCATATCCGTGGGTTTTCTCGAGGTTTCCTCCTCCATGCCCATTTCACCAATTCATTCATTATCATTCACGTTCATTAAGAATTCGTCTTCTTTAGCATAAAGAGTATAACTCTGAGATGTAAAACTAGAAATTTCATTTCACAGATTCGAAACGATTCAGGAAGTAGTCGCGAAAAAGGTCTGCTGGAAAAAGCAAACTGTGAAATTTATGAAATATTGCAGCAAAACATAACTTCACATTGCATATATATAACAATATCAGCTCTTTCATATTTCTACAGTTACTTTATATTAGTGTTATATGTACCACAATGCAATCAAATATTTTAAGCTGTTCAAATAACTGTCGTTGACCCTGGTTATCTGTGACAACGCTCATGTTATATTATACTAGAACTGCAATAGAATTATGTTTGCGGCGAAAATTTATACGGAAGGTAATTTTTTAAGACTCTGTCATAATCGATTATTTACTGAATATATTGTTGACAATCGCTTATTGAAGTTTGCTTTTGATAATTCCTTAAAATAATAGACCTATTTGATATGTTTTTATTTCCTGTGTAGGGATCAATACGGGTAATTTTTATAAATCCATAATTGACATTGGTTACTATTCGAGATTTTATAAAGACAGAGTTTATTTCATATTTGTAATAATACATGAGTTTCATTTCACAGTGTGAAATCTATGGTTGACTTCCAAATTCTGTGAATTTAATACTCAAACTTGCAGTAGTATGTCTATAACTACTAACTGCAATAGATGAATAAGATCAAAGATAGATTTTGTTCCTCGGACGCTGAATCCATATCAAAAAGCCATTATTCGCTATTTCTTACTGATCTTGCTCTATGAGGATTAGTATTAAAACTGGAAGTGGTAATGGATGTCTATCACTTCTGGTTGCAACAAAAAGAACAAAGTCAGAGATGAAACATACTCTTATTACTGAATCCATATAAAACAATCTGTCTGTCGTTAACTATTTCCGTTTTCTCCATTGTGCGAGCGTTGTAATAGAATACACTTAGATTTTCATCACTTACTGTTTCAACAGACAAATAAAAATCAAGACAAAACTCATCCTTGGGGCGCTAAATCTGTGTCAAAACAATTTTTTGATATCTCTTACTGTTTTTGCTCTATGGAAATAAGTACTGAAACCGGAAGTATTAGTAAATTCCAGCCACTTCTGACTTTGGTAGAGTGCCGTACATAGTAATGGTATGTTCTTTTGGTAGCGCTGAATCAATTATTGAAAATCGTTTGTCGCTAGCTATTACCGTTATTGTTCTATGGGATCAACGTTAAACCCGGAAACGGTTAATTTCTACCACTTCCGATTTGAATAGAGGGTTAAGAAGATTTGAGACTTACTCTTGGGATGCTGAATCGATTTTTAAAATAAAATTATAAAGCTTCTCGATATCTTTCACAGTTCTTGCTCTATGGAAATCAATGTTGGAACCGAGTAGTACATTTCCACCACTTTCGGTATCAGTAGACTGTTGCAGATGGTAGTGGTATGTTCTCTTGAGACGCTGAATCGATTGCAAAAAATGTTTTTCTCTATCTATAACCGTTTCTGTTATACAGCGATGAACGTTGAAACCAGAAATGATTTATTTTTACCACTTCCGGTTTGAATAAAGGAGCAAGGGAAGAGATGGAACCTATTCTTAGGGCACTACATTGATTGCAAGAAGCCGTTTCTCGATATATTTTACCGTTTGCTTCATGAAAATTAGTTTGAAACCGTAAGTACTAGTACATTTCAACCATTTCTGGTTTTGGTGCTGTGTTGCAGGTGGTGATGACATGATCTCTTGAGATGCTGAACCGACTGCAAAAAACTGCCTGTCGCTATCCGCTACCATTTCTGTTCTATGGCAATAAACTCTAATACCGAAAATGGATGAATTCTAACACTTCAGATTTGAATAGAGGATTAGCCTAGCAGATGATATCTATTCTTGGAAGGCTAACTCGATTGCAAAAAACCGCTTCGCAGTATCTTCTATCGTTTTCGTCTATAGAAATCAGTATTGAAAGCTTGACACCGAAAGTAGTAGAAAATTTCAACCACTTCCGGTTTTGGCAGGTGTTGCAGATGGTGACCATATGTTTCCTTGCTGAATCGATTGCTTGTCGCTACCTATTACTGAATTTGTTCTACGGCGAAAAAAAGGTGAAATCGGAAATGACTAATTTCAACCACTTCCGGTGTGAATAACAGGCTAACAGAGGAGAGAGAACTTATTCTTGGGATACTGACTCGATTGCAAAATACAGGTTCTTTATATATCTGACCTGTTTTGCTGTTACCTGTCAACGTATGGACATAGCGTTCTATAAGACTTTCGACACATGATTAGAATAGTTTTTAAGTCTAATACATGTAACACCAGCAATCATAAATGGCGAAACATAACTCGAAAACACATATGAACTAAGAGTTGTTAACATAAATGAATATAGAAATAAATTACCTGTCCTGCATACTCGAGAAACTTGTTTAGTCTCACGGAATTTACTTTCAGTCTTTCTTTCCAAGCATTAGGATCCTCATCTTCCATATCACCACCTACGCCAAGATGATCCTGGAAATAAAGTGTTAAGGCAAGTCATTTCTCTGCTATTACAATGAATGCACATGAAGAATTGAAAGATATCATTTACTCTTAGAAGGCTAGTTTCAGTAAAGCACAACGAAAGATATGGGATTTTTTTTTTTAATTCCACACAGTTCTCGACTTAGCGTATATAATAACCTAAGCCTTGTCGCAAATATGTTTTAAAAAATACATGTTTAAAAATAATACTGAAATGAAAAACTCAATTGCATACTATGCTTTACAAATAGAGTACAGTATCTTATATCCTTACAACATCGATGACACAAAAAATCTAACTAATAACAGTTCCACAATAGTTAATTACCTAATTAGTTCATACCTCATTCACTAGACGGTTCTCAAAATAGAATTTAGAAATTTAATATTTATTTCATATCTAAGTACTATTTGTAGATTTTACTTATATCACAAATTCCTTACCTAAGTTTAAATTTATGTATGTTGAATTTGTTTAGCTTGGAGTTCACGTAACTAGCTGTGATACTGACTGAGAAGGAATTGTATGATGAGAGACGTGCTAGAGGGTGTGCTCGCAGGAAAGAGAGGGAGAGAGCGAAGGAGGTTAAAGCTGATGGACAGTGTCAAAACAGAAAAATCATACGTAAAGATGAAGAGCTTAGCTAAAGACCGTGGAGCATGGAAGCTTCTCAGGTGTGGCAAGTGACCTGCCAATAATGGCAGAATACCGATGATGATGATAATGGGACTGTCTGTATCTTATCTACGATCTTTACATAAGTAAAATCCAATGGAATACCAGGAACTGTGTACCTGAACCATTAGCGCGCGTCCTCCCAGGTTCGATTCCTGATGCGGATCCCGAATGATAACCTACTGGAGAGCTAGTTGAATTATGAAACAGTGAACTCTTGTCCAGAAGCCAGAAATTATTGCTGAAAGATTGTGAGTGAACCAAAATAAACGTAATCTGGTCAGACTCACGAGGGTTGTAGCTCCATGAAATTTAGTTTTTACGGATTTTCAGGGTAAATTACGATTAGAAACAAATCAATAATAATAATAATAATAATAATAATAATAATAATAATAATAATAATAATAATAATAATAATAATAATAATAATAATAATAATAATAATAAGAAGAAGAAGAAGAAGAAGAAGGAGGAGGAGGAGGAGGAGGAGGAGGAGGAGGAGGAGGAGGAGGTGGTTGTGTCCACACAAATGAAAATGGCAAAATAATAATTAATAATCCTCTCTTCCTATATATTAGATGAATCATGAAAAAGCAGTTTGCCATTATATATTACACATTCATCCTTTTCTTTCTCTTTCAGCTTAGTAATATGTCTCATTCTATCAGGAAAAACTCTTTTAAGACAATCTGTTCCTACGCGAAATTTTGCTTGTATTTCACAAATTTATGGATTTTATTCATGCGTCCTGACTTACCCTGTGCTGGAAAGAAAGGCCAATATTCAAGCACGTATATGTAGTAAAATACTGTATATACGTATAGGTTATCTCATCCAAGCACACATACCCTCAAAATACACAGTAATGAACAACTGAAAATTCGCAGCTATTGCATGCTAAACTGTCATTTCTTTCAGAAAATGCACCCATTCTTTTAGTATCCAGGACAAAAAAGGGAGCTAGACAGTTGGCTGAACATCGACTTCAAGAATGAAACTAAATGGTTCGTCTGGGAAAGAACTAGGTGACATAGGGGTTAGCGCCCTGCGATGCTAAGTCTAAGGCTAGGGTCCGATCATCGGCCCAGTTACGTATTTTTCTTAACTAGAAGGACATCGAGTGATTCATTACCTACAGAAAATATATTATTGCATCATTACCTATTTTTCTCTTTACATATTCTTCACATGTCAATACTATTATAGAATTTACAGCACTTCCCGGCAGGAGTCATTTCAGTTTTTAATAATAATAATAATAATAATAATATTATACTTATGATTTATATATATATATATATATATATATATATATATATATATATATATATATATAACTGAGGGAAAGGGGAGAAATGCATCATCCTGCTTTCCTAAATGATGTTCCTGCTGCTAGGTATGACTGGAATTTCATTACTTTCATCGCTCCTACGCTGCTTCGTCACAGAACATGGTCAAAATCTCTACCGTACCTTATAAACAGTAGATATACAGGATTTGAAGTACGAACCCAATAGAAACAAGAAAGAATAAAACAGTATTTAAACAACAGCGTAATCTAATCGTTTCTTGGAATTTTTAGTTTCGTGTTCTAATAAATGCTAACTGCTTCAAGTATTCTTCTATCTTACGAAACGAACATTTGTCTCTTCCTCAGCATCTTCATACACACTTTTTCTCAGTTACAATCGCAGCAAACATAATCATATATTCTGTACGTATTTTGACTTTCTCACTAAAATATTTCCAAACATGCAATCTATGGATGCAAGTACACAGCTTTCAAGAAGATCGGTGTTCAATTCATTTACATCGTAACAATGAAATAGTTAACCGAAGATACTTAAAATAAGAAATGTAGCGTAAGTGGATAACGTTCTCGCCTTTGGTGCGAGCAATTCCAGGTTCGATTCTCGGTGGAGTCACTAAGTCGCAAAAGTGTAATAGCTTTTTCAGACCAGCATCCTGAGTGAGGTTTTCCTGGGTTTTCCTCATTCACACCAGGCAAATCCTGGATCGTGTGTAACATAATGGTCCCAGACCGCCCCTTTCCTTCCCCATTCCTTTCTTCCTCTCGAATTTCCCGGGCAGTGCGATCGTCCCTCATACGTGACGGGCTAAATGATTAGAGATGTCGAAAGCCCAGAAATCTGATACCTAATCGTAATCTTTAAAATAAGAAATACATAAAATAAAATAACTAAGTATTTTGTAAATATGCCTAATCTCTGTACATTTGTGTACTATATCTAGCGAATCCCTTAATAACTCTACACGTAATTCATACCTGAGAATAATCAAAAACTTTACTATTTTCTAACGTTTCACTGTTCTTAGTTCGAAAGGAAACAGGCTTTTGGGTCCACTTATTCTTCATCTTAATCTCATCCGTTTGCACTTCTTCTGATAAATTGTCTTCATTTGTTTGGACGGTTGCCTGAAAAATAAGATAAATGTTAAAACATATAAATCAAAAATACTGTTTTTAAGTATAAATCGATTTTTAAAAAATTAAAAAATGAAATTCACATTTTTAGGTCACAGTACCTCAGTATAATAATATCACTACCTTGAAATGGTAAGAAAGCATATTCAACATCTTCGCTCCCTGTCATAGGCAACAAATCAATTCGCTCTCATGAATCGTTCAGAACCAAGCACAGCAGGAAATATTCACACTGAAACTTACTAAAACACCGCACATTGTATTTACTTTTATTTACTACTTAAAATATTTTACACATATGATTTCCATAGCAAAGTACGAATTGGCAGCCTCTTATGCTACCATCGAATCTTAGGATTTTACTGCATCATTTACTATTCAGAATTAGGGTATAAGTGAAGTAGGCCGTATCATTAGTATTAAATCATTTATAAGTTTGAAACAAATGAAACGCTTACTGCGGAATAACTACTAAAGTAGAAGCTAAACAAAAGCATGAGGTTGGATACAATTTTCTAGTGCAAGAGTATACTCTCTCTTGAGACGATACTTTTTCGTGTACTTCTCTACTATACTTTTTTAATCCACTTATTACCATTTAGCCACACAAATTTAATTTAGGTTAGAATTTCTTACACAGAACACGAATTTTGTAACATGATATGCCTCTCTACCTTCCCAAAGGTATGAGTTTACTATTACATTGCAAAATTAATTAAAGTATGGCACCAAACTATCCATCTCATCATCCAGCCAACCCCTTTTGTTTACACTACAAATGTATCCCTTGCACTAATTATCATGTTTGAATTACACGTTATTCGTTATGCACTCTTGCTTTGAAACCTATAGTTCCGATCTACTTCGGTTTATATGACTAAATTAATTAAACTCTATTTTACAACTTTCCTATCTATACTAGGTGTACTAACTTAACAACTAAATTACATCTGAAGAGCGAACAAAAATCCTAACTACTGATTCTCGTTAAATTACTTTTTTCTCCTTTATTTAATATTTTTCCAGAAATACTTAATATGAAATGACACCATCGTTCTCTCTTTTGCCACAACCAGTAAATTTCTTCCCAATGTTCCTCGTACAGGAAATATTTCAAAGGTATTACAAATAGGTATTACAATACCTATACTGTGGATCTCAGTTTGATAAATCCAAAGTGGGACGTAATAAATGATATTTTTCAGTTTTACGTACCAGAGTTATGCCGTGTAAGCTAAAGGAAAGAGGAGGTAATGATGAGAATAAATGAAATGTTGGAATGAAGAAAGTGGGAGAAAACAGAGAACCTCCAAGAAAACCCACACACATGGTATTTGTCCAGCACAAAGCAAAGTTGATGCGATCTGGGATTAGAGGCTGCAAGGGGCTCGTGCCGTAAAATTTTTAAATATACAATCATATTTCTCGGGTTTAACTTTATAACGATATTTATTGGACCGTTCTTTCTGGAAAAACTTTTAAAGCACAATTGCAAAATTAAACCTCTAATTGCTGTACATAAAAATACAATTTTGAGATATTAATTAAGTTTCTGTAATAAGGGCTAATTTCGGGCTCATTTCATTATCACATGCGCTCGGGCCTAAATGCTAAAACATATTTCAGACTCGGGTCGGGTCTTACATTATAAATTCCCGGGCCAGGTCGGGCTAAAAATTCCGGCCCGTGCAGACCTCTATCTGGGATTGAAGCCGAGACCTACGCACCAAAGTAAACGCTTTATTACCGTGGGCCCACAGTCTTCATTAGCATAGAGTGTTTCACCGTGTTTTAAAATCCTCTTCTTTATTCGTTAATCGAGACACACGAATTACAGTATGACTTGATTTATTTATTATGTATAAAGTTAAATTTATCAGATAATTTCAGCTACTATTAAAACATAATGTAGTATTAAATGCAAGCATTTTAATCCCAGGTAATGAGTTTGTTGTGGATAACATTGTGTCTCTGGGTTTCCTCTGCCATTCTTATTCCACTAATTCTTTCATAATAATTCACTTTCATTACACATCTGTCTGCTTTAGCCTATCGAATACAGTCATGGGACGTAAAACTAGAAATTTCATTTCAGTTGCATTTGCAAGCATTTTAAATATATCTCATTAAAATCCAAAGGAGTTTGCTAGTGTTATATTTATATTTACAGAAGTTAAGTTAAAAGGGGAAGGACAAGGCAACACGCACACTTATATAAAGATTTCACTAAATAAAATGAATTAAAAAAACGTTTCTCCTTCCCATCAAGCATATTTCCTAACACACGAATTTTCACAATTTGTAAGACCAATAAAAACCTCAAAAAACTCATTCTATTTCAATACCACCCTAGTTGCTGCGACAAAGAAATAAAAAAATACACACCTGTAACGTATTAGATCTCCCGAAGTTCTTCATGAAAACTTCATACTGTATGGGTGGAAGTTCAAATAAAGCAAAACTCATTTCATCTAAAGAAATCATACTGAGCAATACTTCGCCTCTTTTACGAGATTTAGCTGTTGCCTGAAAAACACGCAAGGAAAGATAAATTTAAGTTTTCAACTGACAATATAATCATGTTTAAAATTTTCTTCTACTATCCATTTACATTTCTTATTTGTCTTAAGTACATTGTAGTAATAAAATACAACTTATCTGATTGGGGACACCTTTAGCCTATAACACAGATTATATTCGTCGCAGGATTCAGTCATACAGCTCGTGAATCGTTTCCAGAGAAATACTGGACAATTCCTTATGCAATGTAGCACTAAGCTGCGTCAGTTCCAAAGATGTTCAGTATTGTACAAGTTAGGGCATTGAGAGAACCAGCAATGCAGCACTCAGTTGTGTCATCGAGGAAATGTGTCACCCGTACAGATGTTCAATAATGGTCAAGTCAGGATATTGACAGCCAGTAATGAGCACTCAGTTGCTCGATGAGGAAATCTGCATGAGCTCAAGAGATGTTCAGTAATATTCAAATCAGGGCAAGGAGGGCTAGGGGAACTGCTGAAGTTTTTCAAACCACGCCTGAACAGGTCTGGCTGTATGTGTTGGTGCATTGCCATTTTGCTAGTGAATAACATCAGTACCATAGGAGCACGGTTTTCTAAAATATTTAATACTCACTGGTAGTAGTTTGTCCTTTGAGAATAATAATACGATAATGATATACCACGAAATTACAGCCTACAGTAGCACAGAGCCAACGCCATATTTACCGATACGAGGTAAGCAATCTGAAGCATATGCTTCTTTGAGCATTCGCCATATATAATCCCACCTTATTGTTAGGAGACAACAAGGGGAGAGATGACTCATCGTCCATATTACTCTCTTCCGATCAAGTACCAGAGGTTTCCAAATCGCAACTCGACTGCGAACAATACCCTTGTATTGTTGCAATACCCTCTGCCTACAAGGCAACACGTAGCCCTTGTCGAACTATGATTGTAAAAACAGATCATTCCAGATGCTCAGTTTTATTTGATGTTCAGCGATCTCTCTCATCTAGGATTAGTTTCCATTTCACTATTCCTTTTCTCTAGTGATGTGCTATCACGAGTTCCGTACGTCATTATCATCTTAGACACTGACGCTCTCGATACACCTAATATATTTGTAGTGTTAGATACTCTATGCTCCAACTAACCACATACCCACAATTTATCCCCTTTGAAAATCGGAAAAGATTTCTCATCTTGTATAACTTATTGCACACACGAAACCACGACCCCTGTTACTGAAGCTTTTTTTCCGTCCATTATTACTATTCGATGATGTTTAAATATGAGTTTTGTAAGCCGTCATCACCTCAGATACTGTTCCTCGTGACATACCTAACACACTGGCCACCTTAGATATAGCTCCACTAACTAGTCGCATATTCACAATTCGGCCTCTTTGAAAGTCCGAGCGATCTCCATTATCACCTCACACAACTTACGTGTTGGAAGCTGCAGATGTTTGCAATATTTAGATAACCATCACTATACTTGTACTTTCTGATAGGGAATTCGTTATTACGTATTCATTACACTAAAGTGGAAAGAACAATATGAAGACCGTGTTCTGAAGAAAAGAAAGAAAGAAAAAAAAACTTAAGCCATTCATGCCCCTAAGGATTAGTGTTCAAAGCCTTACACTCGAAATATTGAGAGAAAAATTGACGGAGGAACATTACTAGATGACTAATTTGGAGTAATTCTAAGGATTTAAGGAACCTGAAGGTTCATCGCCAGAAAAATAAAAGACTGGCATTGGAATCCAATTGAAGCAAATGGAATCCTGTGCGAATCCAATAAAGTCGGGGTCGGTATATCTGCTTCTCTAAGTCTTGTTTATAAGCGTATCCAAAGGTTTTTAAACAAATTCTTTCCGATCTGAATTTTTTTACACCTTAAGCGAGTTGGCCATACAAGCGACGTGTCTCGCTAATCTTATGTATATTGATCTAATAACTTTTGTAACAACTGGTGACTCGCGTACAGGATTATTCAAAAAGGATAGTGCAAAACTAAAACGTACTGGAGCGACATACAAAAACCAAATTAGTCGCAAAGAAAAAAAGAAGATTGTAAGTTTTTGTAGACATTACAAGTGTTGAATATGAGCACCCTGGGTAACACGGCAGACGTTCAACCGATAATCTAATTCTTGTTAGACGCATTCCGGTTATTTTTTTCAATGCATTAGAGATGCGTCGTTTCAAATCATGTAGGTCCTCTGACAATGGGAGAAACTATACAGATTCCTTCACCCACCCACTCTCACCTCCAGAAAGAAGTTGCAGGATCGGGTGACTACTTTTAAATGCGGCATGGATCCTTCCACTGCCTACATCGATGTTTGTAGTCAACCAGGAGCCTTTCTGGAGCACAAACATCCAGTGGATTCAAACTTCTGCAACCCAAATTCAATTCCATCACATAAAGTGCACTCTCTACCTTCATGGTCGCTATTTGCATTGTTAACTGTTTACACAACTAGAACGTCTAGTAGCTTTGACGTACACTACAAACACGGAATATAAAAAACTTAGAATCTTCCTTTCTTCTTCTTTCCGACAGATTTCGCTTCTCTTTGTCGTTTCAGTAAAAAAGAATACGCTTTAGTTTTGCATTACTCTTTTTGAATAATGTTTATTGGAGAGTTTTGCGTTATTGCACGTTTGTTCATTTACTCGTTTTGACCCCAGTGGGTTTCCTCAAAATATTTTATTTTTGAATACTTGATCCAGTTATGTTAATGACCGACTTTGAGATCTAGAGTACGATGAGCAATACTAATCTCTTATAAATTTTCTATTTTAAGTTCCTTGATGCGAGCCGCGACGATAATTTTATGTACCGAGAAATTATATGCATTTCCCGCCATCAGTCTATCTTTAATTTCTTCGTCAACTTCACTCGTACTCGGTGCAAATAGGCGTAGTATTTAAATTTGTTTACTTCTTCTACTTTACTCCCATTGTTTATCGCATTTTCTTGCGCTGTTCGTAAATCATCATCTGCCAAGCTATGTTGTCCGAGTGTACGAATATCTGCTTACGGCCGTTCAGTGTTATCCTCTGTTGCTAATTTTGATTTTCTTGATGATCAATTCTAAAGCAGGCTTCTCCCTGTTCTAGGCTGTTATGAATCCCAAAACGAATCTGAAAAATTCTTATCTTACAGACTGTTTCACTAAGACAGCCCTTCACAAATTTTACAATCTGGTTAGGTATATAGTTTCCAAAATGATATACTTAGGTATACTTTTTTTTTTTTTTTTAAACCAGTCGTACATTTTCCTAAAACTTATGAATGATTGATGAGTTGTATCGCCAAGAATATAACGTTGGAAACAAACGAAACAAGTGAATGAATCTTAGTTTGATTTAAAAGTTCGTGACAAAAACTTTATACATATACAATAATAAGTTCTAAAGAATCGCAATATAGAAGGCTAAGTATTAATTTTTAAAAATGAGATTGCTAAGATTTAGGACAAGTACAATGTAATACAAAAATTTATTACGTCCTCTAGCAATCAATACTATTTCCGGGAACATATCAGTTGTGATGCTTCGAAGATTTTGAACATATTAAATAAGCTCGTGGGAAAATAACAATTTTCATCCTGAATCTAAATTTTGTATTTTTATATTTATTTCTTGTTCTTCAATATAACTTTCTAAAATTAAACAAGATGATACAATTTATAACACACTAACTAGAAATGTAATTTAATAAATAAATAAATAGAAAATACAGAATTCGAAAAGAATGTGAATTTACTTACAAATCAAAAATAAGTTCTAATCTTAATCTCAGTTAACATCTACCTCAATCGTCTTCGACACCTTTATTTTGAAATTATTGATTTTCAATCAACGTATTGAACTTTCTCCGAACACAAATGCAGAAAGGTAATATCATACAAATCATCAATTAAGGTGAGATATGCACTTATTCCGTTTTTACAAGCTATCCACTTTTTAAGTTTGATAAACCGAAGTGATCGAAAATCAACGAATTCTGAAGAAGAGGTGCTGAAGGCGATCTCACAATGATAACGCTTTCCTCAGCTTTAACAATAAAAGTTCAAACCTTTTTTTCTTGTTGCCTCTTCTTGGCCTGGGCAAAATTAATGAAATTTCTCTGTGGTGAAACTGTTTTAGAATTCGAGGATGGCTCCTTTTGCCCATAGGGTTTATATTGCTTATTTTCAACCTTCATATCCTCAAAGCCTTCGTCAGGTACTGCAGTTTCTGGTTCCAGCACAAGAGCTTTCAATCGGCTGCAATACATTTTTGTATTAAACATTTACAAACACTGACAATGAAATATTAACAATGTCTTCGTAATACACACACACACCTAGGTGGAAAAACAATAAATAAAAACACTGTATACTAACGTTAGTCTTAACTAATATTTGTAATCAAGTATAACTAGTTCCTCAACTTGTTATTAAATGATAGATGTATATCACTGTTAATACAAATTAATAAAAACATACTCATTTCACAATATCCTCGGTATGCGAGTAACTGAAATCCCTTAATATCTTGACTTAAAATCACCACCCTTGATCTCGTCCTTAAAAGCGTCAGAACAACCTTATCCTATTTCTATCAAAGCTGTTTTACTTTTCAATCCATAGTGCATGCTACATGACACATTGCTCTGCGCATTAGATCGACAATTTGTGATAAACAGTAAAGAGCAAAGGAAGAGTACGGTAAAATAGTTTTACATAATTTCTGAAGCCTTTAAGCGTATTAATTACGATACCATGCCACAAATCAACTTTAATTACGAGTGTTACATACACTATGGATGAATATAATTTAATGGACATTCCATGTTGATGCATAAACTCTATTAAAAAGTGTATTTTTTAAAAAATTTCTTACCCTCCCCCGCACCTCGAAAAAACAAAATAAAACACACTATGCATCAGGGTTGGCTGGTTTAAACCAGCTGGTTTTTTCATAAAAAAAACAACTGGTTTAAACCAAAAAACGAAATATTTTCGTAAAAGTGTAAGTGTTAGTAAAATCTTGATGAGCACACATATGTGAGTTATCACGTTTCACTCCTTATATTATTCGTATTATATTCAGACCTAAATTCCCCATTCATTACTCAAAGAGATTATCTACAAAAGCAACCTTTTTTAAAAAATAAGTTTATGAATGTTTCTTTTGTGATTTTTTCATAATTTGTTATTCTTATTATGCAATTATAATCAAAGAAAAATCCTAATGTTGTTTCATTTTAATAACGTTTACTATTGATAAAATACATCGAAATGCCGTCCCCCCTTTTTTTGGGGGGAAGGGTCATACAAACCAAACGATAGGCATTTATTGAAATCAGAAGTATCTTTGGTATCTATTTATGTATAAATGGGTCAGAGCCAAAGTGGACTCAAATAATCCGTATCTTTATTCACTTTTCTTACTGATATGCAAATTAAGTCGTTGTATTTCTTTAACTTGGACTAATAAAAGTCGTAGTGAACTAACTTGGACTAAATTAGTTCTTCTGTACTCTGCAGTATTTTGAAATTGTCAATATGTAATTCTGTATAATGGTTTCACTTGTGCATCTGTTTATCCTTTTGTCCTTCTGAAATTACTCTTGACAATTATATTAACAAGTATATAAAGATCAATACAGTGTATTTTTATCAGGAGTCCTTCGTGAGTGAGTCGGCAGACGTATCGAATTTGTGGACAATTAGTCCCGGTTTCGAATTCAAATGGAGGACAGTTTCTCTCAGATATAAGCCGAAAAGCGGTTTGGATTCCGCTTTAAGCTTATGTGACCCCTTCCAGCATAACCCGGTTGTTGCATAATAACACCAAGGCGAATCAAACTTGTTTCTGTCCATATGTGATATAAATTATTTAAACAAACAAACAAACAAACAAACAAACAAAAAAAAAAAAAAAGGGTTTAAGCCATAAAAACCGGGTTTTTTGGTTTTTTCAATAAAAAACATGGTTTTTGTCAACCCTGCTATGCATATCTGTTACACGTGTGAAAAGTGAATGTTAAAATTCAAAATTATTAGAAATCCAGCTTCATGTGAAGCAATATGTAGCTAAACAGATTTTATAGTTCCTATAAGGAACGTAGGTTGATTTTGATGTTCCTTTTCTTGGTCAAAATAATTGAAAAGCTTGTCGATTTATGCTGCAATATCTCCTATATATAAAATGCTTAAAGCAAAACTGTAATTGTTTTGTACATACATATAACAGAAATCCATAACTATAGTTGAATGGGAATAGCAACATAGCACTCGAATAGCAGATAGTGTCAAATTCCAGTTCCGGAGTAACAAATTACAAAATGCAAATACTGTGGTAGTATTTTTAGTTACGCTAATGCTGTTACTGATATACAAAATTAGCATGCCGAACGTTTCTCGCATGTAAGTCTTGAATTGCTACGCGTAAAATTACAACCACACACGAAAGCAATTGGTTATTTTAAGTGGGTGAAATAATACTTTTTTCTTTCTACCGTCAGCAATATAGAAACAAGTAACACACCACTCACCTTCTAGTCATTGCTGCAGAATTCTCTCTTTCCATCGCTTTTTTAAGTTCGTCCATTTCTTTCCGTGTTCGCTCTTGACCAGCCAAGTCATAATTGCCGGAGTCCATTTTCTTCTCTTCTTCAGTTGTATTTTGCACTGTGTCATCCTCCTCCTCTGCTTCAATTACGCTTGCTTCTTCCTCATCTTCACCTTCTTCATGACCAGATTCATCATCATCTTCCTCTTCAATCTCATCTTCTGAATCAGTACATTCCTCAAAGTCAGATTCATAATCCTACACATATATAAATATACGAACATTTGTATTACTCTTAAGGACTGAGAAATGAGAGATTTTTTGGCATTTATTAAATAAAATTAAAACATTTAATCTTTAAACTCCCAACACTTTTTATGGGCTGTAATACCAAACAAATGTGTATTATTGAAGTGAGCTAAACAAGTGATATGTATCATTGAGAAATATAACTACTTTGTAATAAAGTTCAAACTATATTGTAATGATTTTATAGGTAGAGGCTAAATGACGGTCCGGGCTAGTCTTTTCCCCTTCACCAATTTATTATAAAAATTGGTAAATACAAATGTCTTTGATTACAAAGAGTAAAATAGTGACCAAATTGTTATTGACCAGATGAGAGGAAATAGGTGTTTTGCACGGTGCCCCTTCTCTCAAGGCAGTCTCCAAGGCACCTGCTGGTTCTGGTGAGTCTTCAAGGATAGCCACCTCAGCCCAAGGCAGCTTCGCGACGCTTGGTTGTAGTAAGGATCCCTAGTCCAATGCGATTTCGGATAAGGATAGGTGTACCAGGGATGCCAGGTCCTTTGATGGTCGGGCTTTTATCTGTCCTCTTCGGGTCCTTTCGTGTGGTCCGCCTTCTTTCGGCGTTCCTCGGTGTCTTTCGGGTCGGCTTCTCGTCTGCTACGCTGTTTACAATCAATAACACGTGTTGTGTTGACATGTGCTTTTGTCGTGATGTGGGGATCCTTACAATATATATATATATATATATGATTGTCTCTGTATGTTACAAAATCAAACCGCATCCTCTGCAATGGCTTACATTCTTTCTCTAAGAATTTCCTAATATGAAAATGATAGGAAAACGGCTCCGTGGAAAAATACGGAACAGATGGACGAGCGGAGTAGGAAAGTATATGGAAAAAAGACGAATAAAATAGAAAACTTTCAGGAAGAAGAATGGTGACGTGAAAGAAGTTCAGCAAGATGTCTTGCATACACCCTGAAAGCTGGAAATCGGAAACTTATGAATAGCAAAATTTGACCCATACAGAACTCATCAAATGAGAAGCCAAGCTGATATAATAATCACGAGGAAAAGACTTGCAGGATTAAAATCTTGGTTCAAAATTAAGGAAAGTAAAATGAACAATTTTCCTATGTACACTAATGGGCAAGAAAACAAAGAAAGCCTCAAGTAAGAGTATAAAGTTGTAGATCAGAGTTGGCAAATAGATGCTAAGTATGTAACGCCAGGTAGTTAAAGAGATAGAAAAGGATAAAATGACGTTATGTTTATGTATTCATGATACGTATTGTGATTGGAGAATAAATATGATATGTTTATAGTAAGTAATTATTCTTATTATTGGAAATAATTATTGTAAGAACAGTGATTAATGCTAGCAACTACCAGCGACAATAAGTAATAAGGCAATTTTATCGATATCTACATCTCAAAACTTTTAAATTACAGAAAATTACATTCAATTGGCCCATTCTTTTGTGGTTAATAAAAATAAATAACATTTAAAAAAGAGTATAAGCCAACTATACAATAATGTCAACAAAATGTACGGTGTTATCTACCTAGCTGATTTGACAATTTTATGATTGAACAAGGGTAATAATAATAAGATAATGTTTAGAAATGTGACTCCACTCTACGAAAATCGTCACTCCTCTCTACAACCTAATTTGACACCATCGGTTGAAAAACCAAGTTTTGACGTATAAGTAATATTATCCTGGATGTGTTCCTATGATAACATTTTCACTAAAGTCTTATCAATATTTCAGGCAAAGTTATAGATTGATGAAGATTTTAAGGAAAAACACTAGCTGAACCTGCGCTCTTTACATAGCGGATCATTCACATATGAGCATGAATATCTCTGTCATTTTTCACAACATCTGTACATGTCCCTTTACAGATACAAGTGAAGGACGTCTTGATAAAAATCGGCAAGAGGTATCATAAAGGAGAGATTTCTCCGATTATTTTTTCAATATCTCGCTCAGTTTGCAAGATTGAACCTACCACCTTGGAGTTTCTAATTTACGTATGATCAGTGTTTTCTTTCTTCTTGCATGTAGTATGTAATAAGCAAACACATTACACACACAATTAATTATAATGTAAGCGATATATGGTGTTCATTGGGCAAAAAAACACTCCAAACAATAAAGATTCAACTTAGACTGGAGAAATAGTTATTCTTCGTTTTTTTATTATTATTTTGGCCATGAAACAAACGCCGGGGAGATATACTAACCCCGTATTCAAATGTGTGGTGTTGAGTAATGACGCTTTACTTTTTAAAATTTCAATACTTCCAGTGTACCCTCGAAAAAATGTAATAAAGAAATAACGGCCACTTTTTTTTTAATATTCAATTCGAACTAAACAATCAACACAAAATCTGCGTTCGATAAGTGTAAGCCGCATCTTTCTAGAGCTTGTGGTTTTCGAGATATCATTGTCAAAAGAATGGTCACAAATATATAAACTTTTCTTGACCACAAGCATATAAACCTAGCATTTTAATATACAGATCGATACCATAGGAACACATCCAGGTCGGTATTATTTCTATGTCAAATGTGTTCTTTGCATTCAATTAGTAAATGTTTAAGTTTATTCTTTCAGTGTTAAACAGTACAAGAAATACCACAAAACAAACTATTTTTATCATGTAATATCGTCATTCTTTAACCATTAGAAACTAATGATCATATGTTTGTCTGCATCAAAATGTGCTCACCTCAAAATCATCCTCATAGTCATAATCTCCATCTCCATCATCATCAACGGCTTCTACAATCTCATCTTCATTTCCTGAAGCTTCGAGTCCAGCTGTTGCCGCAGTAATGCCGCTTTCAACTGCTTCATCTGGGATATCCTCTTCAATTTCATCTCTAGGCTGGGGAGTTGGTACCCTAGTACTACGTTTTGATTTTGAAGTTGCCGCTAAATAACTCTGTTCATTCTTCGCAATTTTAACCTCTTTCGGACTCAAAGTCCTCGTACGGGTTCTTTCTCGGCTAAGTTTTTGATATGACACTGGCTGTTCCTTTCTGCTCGTTCTGCTTCGTGATTTGTCCTTTTTGTCACCATCGCCACTGCCGTTGGCTGGTTCCACCTGTACCTTTGGGACACTTCTCTTACTTCTAGGTACAGCTAGAGGTTCTTTACTAGTTCTCGATCCATATAATCTCTCAGCTCCTAAAAGAAAAAAAAAAAGGCAAATCTTATAATGTTGAAATGAGATCTTCAGTCTAATGCTCTGTTGGCAAAAGGAGGGGATCGATAAATACAAGCGAATCATGATGAGAGAGGGTGAATTAAAGTAAAAGGACAAAGGAGTATTCCGAGAACACTATATAAAATATGTCGTCCACCATAAGCTCAGATAGTATGAGATCGAGCCAGGAACTTTCACCAGAGATAAGCTCTACAAGTCAGCTCAGCTACCGCTTTTATTACTGTATGAGGTAACTATAATATAAACAATGCCCTATACTCACGGAAACAAGCACTAATACATTCCGTTGTTATTGTACAGACGCTATCGATTACGTACAATTTCAGTATACAGGGTGTTTCAAAATGAATATCGCGACTTTAAGGTTTTGTAGTATTTATTACATTTAACGTTCAATTATATAAATAATACATCACATGAAAGGGCAACTTAAACAGTTTTGCTACAAGTGTTTAATGTGAGCAACATTCGTCACACGGTACACATAGAAAAATGAAATGAAATCTTTGAGTTTTACGTCCCACGGTTATGCCGGTTAGGCTAAAGGAGACGGTGATTATGAGAGATGAGTGAAATGGTGGAATGAAGAAAGTGGGAGGAAACGGGAGAACCCCGAGAAAACCCACGAGCACGGTGTTTGTCCACCACAAAGTTCACTTGGCGGAGGCTGGGATCGAACCCGGGACCCCAAGCACCAGAAGTAAACGCTCTACCACTGAGCCACCGCGCCCCCCACGGTACACATAGAGTCGATAAGCAAGAGAAGTCCATAAACTTTCCGCTGGAATACGGTACAAAACACATTCAATTTAGGGAAGTCTCGTTGCAACTGTACTTCCTCGTGGGGATTTGCTGATCCCCAGATGCGTACATTATGAGTATTCACATAACCACTTAGGTGAAATGTCGATTCATCACTGTAAATGACGCAATCCAGAAAATCTACATCGTCATACAGCAACATTTCATTTGCAAAGTTGGCATGTAAACCATAGTCTGTAGGTATTAGAGCTTGTAGCAACTGCAAATGATAAGGACGTAGTTGAAAGCGTCTGCTTAAAATTTTCCACACAGATGGCTGAACTGTAACTACAGATTCAGTCTTTGCAAAATGTAAAACACAAAAAGCTTTCTGCTCACTAGATGTCACCATCTTTGCTACTAGCGCTTTCTAACAGCAGACAGAGGAAACAGTGCATGTGCATGCGTGAGTTGCTTTCACTTGATGTATTATTTATAATTGTAAGTTAACTGTAATAAATACTATAAAGCCTTAAAATTCCCTGTACTTTCAAATAATTTTTAAAAACCTTTAAAAATTACAAAAATAATTTTTACCCACTCACACATTACTTTCGTAACAAAATTTTGTAGTGAGTTATCAACTTTTGAACCATCCTATTAACAAAGATGTTCATCTAGTTATCTCTAAAACGTTTTTTTTTTCTCCCTCTACATCGTTAACATTTTAATACTTAGATCTGTCACAAGAGTAGCCCAAACCAAGAAGAAGAAAGAAGAAAAAAAAAAAACATACCTGTTTTCTCAATTCTGTATTCTTACCCGTGTGTAGGATTGTGGCAAACAAAATTTTCATCTTTGGAAGCCTATGTATCAAAACATACTACTTACTCAGGAGGTCGAACAGACGGTTTGCAAAAGGACCACAGTGTTTTAGCGCAGTGGTTCTCAACTTTTTTCACTGACAACGTACGTTACTGAAGGCCTACGACATCGCAACACATTGGTTTGATTACTAATAATAATATAAATTATTATAATAGTGAAGGTTTATAAGTTTCTATAAAGTAGTCACTTTATGTAGTATGTGCATTACTCTTACTACTGGAGGCGCTAATAAGTACAGTGTGCCTCAAAATTGATTTCAATTTATTATTATAGGTTTCGTAACTTGTTCTAAAATTTCGCGACACACCCTATGAGACTGCGTGACACATTGGTTGGAAACCACTGCCTTAGTAAGTATCCTCCTGTACTAAGTCTGTGAGAATCGATCCCTGGTTTACACACTTTAATATTTGTTCATATGATTTATTGAAAACAGCTGCTAGGTCATAATTTTTAATAGAACAGGAGTCTGGTGCTTCGTCAAAAAAGTATGAATCAAGTGCGAGAAATGTGCTGGAGTATTATCGTGATGGAGGCGCCAAACACCTGTTGACCACAAGTCCGGTCTCTTGCGCCGCACAGCATCACGTAGGCGACGGAGGATATCTCTGTAGTGCTCTTTGGTGATTGACCTTGTGGTGCGTACTCGTGGCGTACCACATCGTGGGAGTCAAAGAAAGCAGTCGGCATCACTTTGACGTTGCTAAGCACTTGGCGGACCTTCTTTTGACTTGGTGACAAGAAATGCTTCCACTGTGACGACTGGGATTTGGTTTCCAGATCGTACCCGTACACCCAAGACTCGTCACCAGTGATGTGTTCATGTAGCCGAGATCACTGTTTGCAGAGGCCAACATGTCCTGTGCGACTTCAATACGAAATTGCTTTTGCTCCGCCGTTACCACCTTCGGCACAAATTTCGCCGCCGAAATCTTGGGTCAAAATGGAATGTGCCAAAAAAGTGCTTATGCCCACCTCTCCCGCTATTTCTCGGATAGCCACACGACGGTCCCGCATCACCACAGCGTTCTCGTTGGCAATGATCTAGTCATTTCGGCACGCTGATGGGCGACTGGAGCATGGCTCGCTCTCCACCGATGTTCGGAAGTTTTTAAACCACCACTACTTTATCTATGTGAAGCCCATAGCATCGTTCCCGAAAGCCGTCTGGATCTTCCGAATGGTTCCCACCTGGCCGTCCCCCAGTTTTTGACGAAATTTGATGCAGTAGTGCTGCTCCAGTATTCTGTCATTTCTCTTGCACTACACCCGACCAGGCACTACACCCTACTTCACTGAAATGCTGCTTGCCAGCAACTAACGTTATCGACAGGCGGGAGAAAATAAATGTATGCGCACGAAGGTCTAAGGTCGGCTCACGCAAGCGTGCTTGTTTCAACTCCATCAGGTTTTCGAAAAAAAAAAAAAAAATCGGATACTCTTCTAACAGGCCACGTAGATAATTTTTTGAAAGAAACATTAAGTACTTTTCTCGTTGTTTATTTTTTCTTTTTTTTTTAATCTATATACGAGAATAACTATGAGTAAGAAATAATAAATTGTATTAAAAATGAATTACAGTAGTGATTCCCAACAGGTGCGACGCGAAATTTTAGAATTTAAAAATAAATGCTGTATAGGTCTAGGTAGTATATGCCACATTTATTTTTATGAAGCCTTTAATAATGACTGAAAATCAATTTTGATGACCTTGAGTTCGATACATGATATATGAATCAATAGCACAGTCCCTAACGTAAGTGTGATGCGATGCTGTGGGCGGTATGTTGCCAGTCAAAAAATAGTTGGAAATCCCAGCATTACAGTATGGGTAATCAACTGAATTAATTTTCAAAACATGAAAGAAAAACCGAACTCACCTCTTGAAACTTGTTTAGCAGGTGCATTCCTTTCACTACTAGTTTTAGAGCTTACTTTACTTGGAGTTTGATCTCGTGTTTTTAATGGTTTAGCATTCCTCCTAGTATCATCTTTAGTAGCTCTATTTTTTGCTAATGATTCCCTCAACTTCTCTGTGTCTCTTGCCACGTCTCTATTCACATTCCTTATTCTGGATATTTCAGGAGCTTTGGACCTTGTAGTTGGAGCCTTTCGTCTCAAAGGTACCTCTTCTGCTTCTTTGTCCTTCTTTCTTGTTAAAGAGGCATCTCTTTTCTCAATTTCATATCTACCTCTAATTCTCTCATTGCTTTTACTTCTGGGTTCACTTGCTTCCTTCTTTTTCAGTGCATTTCTTCTGTCATCTTTCACATTGTCTCCTTTTAAAGTTGAACCTCTCGGATCTCTCTTTAGTTCTTTCCTCGATCCTCTGCTAACAGCGCCCTGGGACACAAGAAAGACAGTTAATAATCCTGAACTATGTTGCAAAATAAACAATTGCATCATATCATAGTACACTGGAAAATTAAATACACATAACCAAAAGACTATTATTATTATTATTAACGTAACAAATATTTACTTATGACTTATGTAAGATGCATTCTGTAAAAATGGATATAATTTATTATATTCAGTAACTGGTTCAACAAATTTTTAATATCTTCAACATGTTCTGGTGTCGTCTTCAGTAATCCATGATCTGACTGATTAAAAGGTTCTTCTGTATGTTGGGCTTTCTGATAATTTACGTCTCATTAATTCCTCTTTGATACTTCAACACATATATAAAATCTTTTTAATGAGTAAGGTAACTAACTTATGAATTACTGAAGAAGATATAAGAATATGATGAAATAATTTAATAACATCTGTTAAACAGGATAATAAACGTAATAAATTTATTTACTTGTGTAACAAATATAAACTCAATTGAAGAAAGAAATCGACACTTATGCTTTCAATACTTTGCTGAAACCTGGTATAACGATTTTCAATATAACTAACAGAAATATATATTTGAGATAATTAGTCGTACTATTCGTTTTATATCAATTTCTAACATTATGATACTTCCATAGAAGTTTCAAGACACCTTAAAGACATCCATCTCTTAAACTTCCAACGAAAAATAAGCTTTCTACACAGCACAGGTTTATTTCAAATTAATTCACTATCAATACTTCTCGATACCAATAATTTGTTAATGATAAGATATTAAGACTAAAACTTTCTGCAAAGTTTAAACTAGTTTGATATTCTCGGTTTCAATTACCCATAGGTGAAATTATATAAAACAAAAGCTCATCTTGCTGGTCTCTTTCACTGAGTCATTAACCATTAACACTTATCCGGACAAGCGGGGTCTCCCAGGCCCAGTAGCTTCAATTTTTTTTTTTTTTTTTTTTTTTTTTTTTTTTTTTTTTTGAATTTCTCAATAACCATAAATATTTCGATGACATAAAATTTTGAATTCTCTATCTTTAGTCGAAGTTAAAGTCATGAACATATCGAGTTGGTAAGGCCCCAGTTGTCGTCTACGTTACAAAAATAGCTTGCCCGGACAAAGGTTAAAATATTCTACTTGCAGCTTAGAATACATAGCTTTCAGAAGACCAAAAGCTGTCATGTTTTTCGAACATTTGCTAATAAGCTCGCAGTTATCAAAAATTTTAGGACAATATTCATATTTAATCTTTTATTTTAGTTAAAGATATTTCTCGGTAGGATAGGAAACAAATATATGGGGTCAAACTAACTTACCCCAATATCTGTTACCTACATTTTCCAGAAGTCGGTGAGTCTACCATTAGCATATATTGATTAAACTATATTTGTAGAACAATAAAATAAAAAGATAAATTAATTCCTTTAACCTCCTCCCTTCAATAGAAGGTCACTGAAATTAACCACCTAAGATTGGTTGGTTGGATTAAAATTAAGTGTCCCTTTCATCAGTGAGTTATATGAGGCGTGGATCTACAGCTTCACGTGGGATCCGAACTACATGAGCTCCCACTAGGAATCGAACCCGGGTCTTCCACACGTACGCTAACCATATAGTTACAAGGGAATTCCATCTAAGAATATCTACTAGAACAGTGCAGGAATACGCACAGCAAACATTCGTCCGCTTTTCTGAGAATACAATTAAAATTATATGTAATAAAACAGCTCAATGACAAGATGTACGAAAAAGACTTGATTATTTGATAAAAGTTCCAAAACAGTTACAAAATTTGTTATTCTGTTAAGACAACATCATACTGTAGCATTTACTATGCGAAAATATATTGCAAATTAACATCGGGGAATGCTTAGATCAAGGGGGTCAGCAGTAGGTTATAAAAAAAAAAAAAAAAAAAAAAAAAAAAAGGATAAATGAGTTTAACTAAGGGAAACGTAATTGATTTGTGTCTCATTTAAGAATCGAATAAAGTACATTGTTGTAGAAATGAGAAATGTTATAGAGACTATATGTACTTACCAGAAGTGCATATAAGAGAATAGGAATGCAATGGTGCAAGTAGTTATCCCTACCTAATCTAGTATTAAACAGAAATTAGTGAAATTGTATGGTTTTCGAAGAAAAAAAAAAAGAATGCCTGCCTTCAACTAAACTTAGGTCTGAACTTCTAAATTAGAAATTAATTTGTCAAACTCAAGCCCGTATTTGGGTAAGTGCTATTCTATGCTCGAGAACAGGGCGGCAGAATTTTGGATTTTTTAAGATTCACAGTAAGTAATATTTAAAAATAGCAACCTGCAGAGTCCCGCGCAAGCGCGAGAAAATATGTTATTGTGTTAAATTCATTCTAATTACAGTAGTTACTAATTAGCTAGCTTATCTGATTACTTTAAAAAGTCAACCTCTCCCACCTCCACCCCAAGGGGTGAGGATGAATTTGAAAGTCATGAAAAATTATACCGTTAAACTCAGCGACCTCGAAAACTATGAATTCAACACTAATATCTCTCGTTTTCGATTACTTTCAAAATTTCGCCCCCTCCCTGGAAAGTGGAGTATGACTCGAACTTGAATTGGATTAAAATTGTCACTATTCATCTCAGCTATCCCACAAACTATGAATTCAACTCTAATACTGCTCGTTTACGATTTTTTTTAAATGCCCCCATGTTATTCTTATGGAGACTTTACACCCCCATACCTCAGCTCAGGTGGGACTGGAACAGGTCATTTGGATCATTTCTATGAGAGCCTTAAAACATTAAAATTTCATGTTTCTATCTATTATGGTTCTCGAGTGGAAAAGCGGTACAGAGAGCTTAAGAATTAATAGAATGCATTTTCTCCGGATGTTGTAATAGACAACGTCAAAATTTAAGTTTGCGTACATGTAATATTTACAATTTTAATTAATCAATACAATACTTTATATTTTACCTAGTACTACTTTTCTATTCTAATCCTGAAATTCTGAAATACTTTATATTTTATAATACTTTATATACACTTTTTAAGAGCCACTTTTTACAAAAAAAATTAAAATTTTTAATCTCCATTTCTCTTTGATATACATAACGCACGATAATATGTACAGGGATGGGATGGTCATTATTTCAAAATTTTTGAAAAAATGTCTACAAGATTCTCTCTCTGGAATTCCTGTCATCGTTCTTATCGCGCTTTTTTCCCACTTAAATACTGTTTGTGCCCCGGAAGAATTACCCCATAATAATATGCCATACGACAGATGAGAGTGAAAGAAAGCATAATATGCAGTGATTAATAGACTTTTACTTACAGATATTTTTAATTTACGTAACACATATACTGCCCTTGATAATTTTTTACAAAGTTGCATAGTATGCACATTCCAGTTTAATTTCGTATCTAAGTACATCCCTAATAGATTAACTGAGCATTCTTTTGTATCAGTTGTAGAGCTGCTGAGATGAAAGTATACCTTCTCTATTTTATTATGATTCAAATGTAATTTATTGTGGAACAGCCAAATAGTAGATTTATCTATCGCTTTATTATTTTTCGTGTGTATTGCGTTGATATTATTATCTTTCGTTATTAGTGTCATCGGCATACATAACAGTGGTTTCTAATAAGTAGTCAGGTAAATCGTTGATATATACCAGAAATAGAAAAGGTCCAATGACACTTCCCTGTGGCACTCCTGTTAATATTTCAAGTGTGTTTGACTGTTTATTTTGCACACACACAACTTGTTTCCTACTTTCTAGATAAGACCTGATCAATAAGAGCTCAGTTCCTCTGACCCCATAAAACCTACATGAATAAATTACATGCCAGTATTGAGAGAATGTGTCCCGAATGGATGAGTGGTTAAGCTCGTTGCCTTGTAATCAAGGGGTCCCAGGTTCGATTACCGATGGAGACAAGTGGTTCGGATTCCAAGTTAAGCTGTAGGTCCCGTCCTTAGTACATCATCATCATGACAATGGCAATCTACCATGGGTTCACCTTGCCCAAGGACCTTCGGGTCGAACACCTACCTTCAGTCAGAACACCACAATATAATCATCATCGAGAGAATTAGGCTATTTAAAATTACGTTGTAACTTGTCATACCTAAACTCCTACTCAACAAGTACTGGTATGTTTGCAAAATCACGGCTTGTTTCCTTGTTAGAAACAATATTGTGTGTAGAGGAGCGGCAAATTATTTAGAGCACAGGGGCGCACAATTTATAAATACGGCTCTGGTCAAACTAAACACAAGACACTGCATGTGATAAAAAATATATACCGGTATATACATATAAAAACACACTCAAGTAATGGTTTCAAGATACTATCTGTATTCATCAGACTTCTACTCGGAGTATGTTTAGTACAAGGGGTCCAAAAGCACGTAAAAAACACAAAATTTACAGGAGAAATGAATGATGCACGTACTTAGACGTAACATAACGTACCGTAACCAAATCTAACACAAGCTAACATAAAGTAACCTGAACCAACCTAAACTAACCTAATATTAATAGAAATAAGCGAAATTCTATCATTTTTTGGAAAATTATGCGGGACCCCTACACTAATAAGTCATAACATAACATAAACTAAACTAACCTAACCTACCCTAAACTAACCGAATGTGAACAGAAATTACCAAAATTGTAACATTTATTAGAGAAAAGAGCTGGATCCCTTCTGCTAAACATAGGCCACTTTGCAAAACGACTTGCACTACAAATAAAATAATCGATGAGTAGGCCTATTATTAACATTTATGTAAAACTTCAAGGCTCAGGTCAGGTATTATAATAATTAAATATTATTAAAAGCATTATTGTAAAGAAATTCGAAAACAAATTGTTGGGTGAATTTTTACCAGTAATCAATTATCCTTATAATTTATATTACATACATTATATACCAGCAGTACTTACTCTATCTACAGGCATACTAAACTGGAGTTAACATGTTTATTCCGAAATGTAATCTAACGATATAAACAACACCATTTTCTGTAAGTTTCAATTACGATAATATACTTCTTTGCACTAATCTTGCCCGCTCTATAATTTCTAAAGAACTATTTCCCATCAGCCATTGCGCAGCCGTAAACAAATGAAGAACGTAAGTCGCTTGCAGTAGAATCATAATGAATTCACGTCTACAAGGTTACAAAACTAATCAATAACTTTAAGCCTATTCCTGTCTCACTAAGTTGTAAGAGAAAATTAAGTTGCATTTCTAAATTAGCCATATAAAAAAGTACAATCCTTTCAGTTACGAAAAATGCGAAAATATATATTTAAAAAAATCAATGAGAACATGGAAATTTAGTTGGTTTTATAAAAACAGTTTCAAAACATTTATTGGTTTACTCTTATCTGGTTTATATTTCTAAAGCTCTATCAGTATAATTTTATATGGCAGTCTAATTAGAGAACCTAATATTGCAGAGCCGGTAAGAAAAAATAAAGACATTAGTGTTGCATTAGTGTTCAAAAGCCACTCATTTCGTAAATGCTTCGTCTGTTATTATTATTATTATTATTATTATTATTATTATTATTATTATTATTATTATTATTATTATTAGTAGTAGTAGTAGTAGTAGTAGTAGTAGTAGTAGTAGTAGTAGTAGTAGTAGTACGTTGTTCTTGTAGGGATGCCCACAGACGGATTTTAGAGCGCATGCTGCTGTCATGAAATATTGGAGGATGGGGGATTTTTCATTCGAAATGACACAATCGAATTTTAACTATATAATAACTAAGCTTTTAAGGGTAGTAACTGTGAAGGAGATATTAGCATGAATAATATTTTAAACAGTTGTCATGGCAAAGAATAAGTTTTCTTTTGATTGACGTGGCCGCATTGTCTCAGTGGTAAAGCGTTCACCTCTGGTGCGTGGGGATCCTCGTTCGATCCCAGCTCGTCCCAAGTGAGCTTTGTGGCGGTGTGTAGGTTTTCTCGAGGTTCTCCCGTTTCCTCCCACTTCCTTCATTTCATTCATTTCTCATCATCACTGTCTCTCTCAGTCTCGGTGCGTAATCGTGGGACGTTAAACTAAATATTTCATTTCATTTTTTTCTTTTGACTGAAAGGACAAAACTGTAGGATGGCGTAAGCGGATATAGATTGATTCATGTGGCTAAGGCACTAAATACATTAATAACACCTGTGTAACAGCTTCGCCAAAATAACATCGCCTTCATCAGACAAGTTATCTATTTGCGCCTGATGAAGGCGATGTGTGTGATAACGTCTTGGTAACTTGTCTGATGAAGGCACTATTACGTTGCCGAAACTGTTGATATATTTAGTGCTTTGGTCAGTTAAGTTTTATTAATACATGTTAAATATTTCCAAAGTTATATGTCTATTGAACAATATACAAGACTGATTATATCTTAAAGGAGAGAGCACAGGCTACTACTTTCTGGGGGTGGAGAATGATAAATTTGGAGGAATTGCTCCCAGGCAGTTTCAGGGCGGACGGACACTGTTGAGTTGTAGTAGTAGAGTTGTATTTAATAAATAAGAGTAATTTCAATATTTTCTAATGACAGTTAAAAAAAAACTTTTATTATTGATTATCCCGATGATTGCATCCGAAACTAACACTTTGGTGTTTGAATTGGCGTTTAATGTCCTTTCCAGCTCCAAAGCTATATGAAACATGGATCTACTTCAAACCACATGAGCTCCCACTGGAGGTCGAATTCAGGTTCTTGCGCGAAAGTCCTTATTCAAACCATACAGCATAGCCACGAGGGAGCACACTATGTAATCATTGCAAGCATAAAAGAAACGTCCACCTCTGTCTGTTTCGCCAATGATCGCTAAGTAGAGAACACAGTAACAACAATTAAGGAATATCATTACAATTTTTTCTTTACGATACGAATATGGATAAAGGTCAGGTCAGCAAAATCCCCTCTGCAGAACACTAGATAATTAATATAGTTTTCATATGAAATTTAAACAAAAATATAGTTACAAAATCTGTCAATAACAAATAGTTACAACAAATTCTAATAAGGTAAACTACATACGTAAATAAACAAGTCAGATTGAATCTCATGTACCTGTATTTTATATGAAGGAAACGAGTAAAAATCTTTAACATTCGTTTTACTTCTAAAGCAGACATTTCTAAGATTAGTTGTTTGGTTTTGAGTTTAGCATCCCCTTTTAGTATCAATGTTACATGGAATTTCCTACAGCTTAACATGTGATTCAAATTACATAAGTTTCCACCAGGAATAGAAACCAAGAACTATTAGGAAGCACAGAAATTCCTTTTAATGTTTGTCTCTAAAGGAACGTAAGTAAAATATTGATTTTTTATTTGACATACGTATATCTCTTTTACTGCTCACACTCACGTCCTTCCCAACATTGCATACAATGATACCTCGTTTAATATATTAACTCTTTCCGTACTAGTGACGAGCGTGCGTATGTCATTGTGCTTGCGCCACCGGAAAAGCTGTTATATAGATTATTAATGAATTTTTGTTGGCCATATTGGATTTAAGGTGATTTTCGTGATATATATTTGTAGTCCACTAGTGATAATGGACCTTAATATAGCATACCAAATTTCGTGTTTGTAGCACCAGTGGTTTTTGGAAATGACTTTTGAGTGTCCATATCGAATTCAAAACGCTGACTTTCTATTTTCATAAACTATTATTGATAAAGCACTTTTTTTTTTTTTTTTTACCTAACTTCTTTGTGTAACACTAGTGGTTTGCAAAATGACTTTCGAATGACCATTGGATTTAACATGGCATTCTTTGCAGCATTTTGGCTCAAATAATTGTATTGTTATCGGAATTGTACACACGTGTGCATAATTTTTACTTAATATGTCACATTGGAGGTGGGTGAAATTTTAGTTGCAAAAGTTGATTATTTAGGAACACTGATGCTAATAAAATTCTTTTAAAATAATAAATTTTCGAAAAGTAATGTTTGAAGCACACTTCGTGTTGTGCTAGCTTTAGAATATTTTCTGCAAAGCTTATGTATTGGTTGTTTTTTTTTTTTTTTTTCAAGTCAATAATTATATTGAAGAAAAGTAATATTTGGGGCATTCAGAGCACAATGGATCGAAGTCCATTTTCAATAAGGTTCAGTGTTGCTCAGCAAATGAATTCTATTTCAAAACGTAATATCTTCGAAGTCAAGAGTCCGAAATAATTGAAACTAAAACCACGTGAAAGGGCGTCGACTAGTTTCATATGACAGCCACTAGACAGGGGCGTCAGTGAGGGGCAGGAGAGTAGCCACCCTCACCCCCATCTGTATTTCAGATTTTGGGACAGTAAGGCAGATTTAGAAACCTTTTGATAAGTGAAGTCCAACAGAACAAGTTTGAGGTCCTTACACCGGATAAATACGGAGGAAATGCAGATGATCAAAATTGGAAAGTTGCTTAGGCCCAATTTCCAGAATTTTAAGCAGGAATGAAACCCGGAACTAGAGCCACCTTTGGAATCCTTGGGGGAAATACAAAAAAGCAATATAGGCCTATAGCTCCTTGCGGCCAATGGAAATGTATGATAACTAATCAAAATCCCTATTTATTCGGAGTAAATACTTCAAATTTGTTCTGTTGGACTTTGCTCAGCAAAAAGTTTCTAAATCTGCATTACTGCCCCCAAAATCTGAAATTCAGGATAGGAGGCGGATGAACTCCAAGCGGACGCCCCTCTCTAGCGACCGACAATCATATAAAATTCTAGAGTGCACCTTGTCACGTAGTTTTTCTTTCTTTCGTTCGGATTCGTGGTTACGAAGGTAGGGGGTTGTTTTCCCTCGGTGTATTCTTTTTGACATACTCTACATTTATTTAACGTAATTATGCATCACTGACTATGGCATTCGGAACTTGACTTTGTTAATCTTTCCCACGCTGCTGCGTATACAATATAATGTTAATATCTTTACTTTATGAGCAGGGAGGGGGAAATTATTCCTCCTGTTCCCTTGTTTCAGAAACGCCATTGTCTAGCGGTTGTCCTATGAAACTCTAGCCCACATCACATCCTTTCTCAAACGTTAAACTCAAAATCAACCCATTTAAAGTGGGGTCCGAACGTGTTCGTCTCGTGCCTCTACCCTCAAAATTTAATGTTAAAAGACCGAAAATTGCGCCCGTAGCATGATATATATATATATATATGAAATGAAATGAAATCTTTAAGTTTTACGTCCCACGGTTATGCCGGTTAGGCTAAAGGAGACGGTGATGATGAGTAATGAATGAAATGGTGGAATGAAGAAAGTGGGAGGAAACGGGAGAACCCCGAGAAAACCCACGCACACGGTGTTTGTCCACCACAAAGTTCACTTGGCGGGGGCTGGGATCGAACCCGGGACCCCAAGCACCAGAGGTGAACGCTCTACCACTGAGCCATCGCGGCCCCATATATATATATATAGTAAGACTATTCATGGCTTTGGATTAATTGTTTTAACAAAAGAGACACTGACCAAAGCTTAAAACTTTACTTTATTTTAAATTATAATTTGTAACTGTTTCGGATATCTAGCATATCCTTCTTCAGACACGATCGAAATTAATGAAAATACAGACATATATATAAATGTTGTTATAACAGAGTTTAAATTCTTTAACCGTCATATATATATATTCATTGTTATAAAAAAATTTTAAATTCTTTTAACAGTCATATATAGAGTAATTGTTGTACTTTTTATTTTTTTATTTATTTATTTTTCTTATTTACCGAGGCCTTCAGCCCATCCTATAAGTTTTCGTGTTCACTTTCCAATTAATCACTTCCTTTATTTTTGGTTCTTATAAGGGCCTTTTATTTTTATTTATTTATTTTTTTTCTTTTTTTCTTCCTCTCTATGTTATTCAAACTTCCTTGCCATGATTCATTAATTGGTAAGCCCCCTGTCCAGTTCATCAGTTTATCTCTTCCTACCTTCTTTATCCAATCCGCTTCTTTCCACTTCCTTATTATCATTCTTTTCTCCATCTCCAATACTTCCGTCTTATCCCAATTAATTGCGTGATTCGTCTCCTTAACATGTTTGTATATGGCATTTGTATCTTTTTTCTTCCTAACATCATCTTCATGTTGTTTTATCCTTTCTTTCATTCTCTTTCCTGTCTCTCCTATATATGACATATCGCAGTCCTCACACCATACCCTGTAAATGACCCCTTCTTCCTCTTCATTAATCTTTTTAGTTCCTTTTCTATTCTTCTTCTTTATTGATCTTAATAAAGTTTCTCCACTCTTTCCATAAGTTCTGACCCCTCCTTTCTTCAATAAATTCTTCAGTTTCTCCGTTTCTTCTCCCATACTTTCTATGCCATGCCATTTTCCACTCTCATCCTCTTCATTCTTCTTTCTCCCTCTCTTCCTCTTCCTGCGTTCTTCTTCCTTCTCTAACTCTTTCTTGCTGTAACCGTTCTTCTCTAACTGTCTGTAGAATTTCTGTATGCTCTCCTTCCTTCCTTCCTCTTCGTCCTCCATCATTTCTATTCTTCTTATCATATTTGTTATGAAATTTCTCTTTGTACTCCTATCCACGTCGCTCCTCTCATGGCAGTACACTCCTGCTGAGCACTCTTTCTGGTACCACCTCGTAACCAGGCCTTCTCCTTGTTACGTTCTTCCGTTACGTTAGAGAAGAATTTAAACTCTGTTATAACAACATTTATATATATGTCTGTATTTTCATTAATTTCGATCGTGTCTGAAGAAGGATATGCTAGATATCCGAAACAGTTACAAATTATAATTTAAAATAAAGTAAAGTTTTAAGCTTTGGTCAGTGTCTCTTTTGTTAAAATATATCTATATATATAAAAGAGAACGCACAAATCCTTTGTTCCCTCATCACGCTAATACGGCTGAACCAATTTCTTTCATTTTTGGGGGGTTATTAGGATTTGGACCCTAGATGGTTTTTATCATATCACTTTAATTTTTAATTACCAGTGTCTTGAGATAATTGACCATTCAAGTGTCCATAACGTACAAATCCTTTGTTAGTTCATCATAGGTAAAAATAAACGTATTTATATGCAACCCGCATGACCGTGTCACTCGGCGGGTTAACATAAATGACAGGCGATATAATGTTAACATTTACTGCAATCTACTATGGTTTTTATCATATCACTTGAAAGCGAAAAAGTAAAAATTATCTAAGTAACAAAGTTTATTGCGTTCCGGGGTGACCGCAGCGAAGCGGGGCGGGTTAACATAAATGACAGGCGATATAATGTTAACATTTACTGCAATCTTCTATGGTTTTTATCATATCACTTGAAAGCGAAAAAGTAAAAATTATCTAAGTAACAACGTTTATTGCGTTCCGGGGTGACCGCAGCGAAGCGGGGTGAACGCTGCTAGTATATATATACAGAAACAAATGTAGATCAAGTCGTCCCAGGCAGTGATGTGCCGTAAACTATAATTATACGTCTACGCGATTGTCTACTGTAATCTATATGTAATCTACATTACACCTTTTCCCGTGTAGACTATGTAGACAAACACTATCAAATGTAAGGAAGAATTTCGTTGCTCGTTTGTTCATATTTCCTCACTCAGTTGTTTTGCTTCGGTACAGCGAAAGGTTAGGGAAGCGACTAACATATAAAAAGTAAAGGGAATTATCTAATCTGTATGTTTACTCTGCTCTGCACATACCACTTCTTTAGATTTTCCACTTCGAGCACTGATTTTATAATGAAATTTACAAAACTAATTCTCACCTGTGGGCTTTCAGTCTTGAATCTGCTGTATTTGCCAATTTTTTCTTGCATATTTTACAAAATGCATAATATTTTTCATTTTCCTTCATCAAGACGAAACTAAGTATTCGAAAGTTACTATTCGCTGGTCTAGGAATTTTATTTTGTACGCAATTTCGCAAGGTAACGACAAAATAAAGCTCCTTTATTGTCCATGATGCCATATTAAATTACGCGTTGTTGACATCAGTGGCGGCGGTTGGACGTTAAAAGTGAGGGGGCAAGACATGATCTGAATATTTGTATATAAATGTTAGTTTTCCTGGTTGTTTCTAACATTTTGTTTGACGAAAGGTTGTATAACTAATAGGATACTATATTTTCAGTTAAAATACCGTATATCGTATATAATAGTTTATTAAGTAAATTGAGAAGAACAACGCAAGTAGATACTAGCCCTTTGTACTCTTAAACAACGAAAGTGTAAGAAGAGATTTGATTCCTTGCTCATGAACATCTTAAAATTCTGTCTGGAAAATTGTGTGATCAGATTATTTAATAAATTTGCAAAACAAATAAATAGAAAGGATAATATTAATCATAGTAATGAATAATGATGCTTGTTTTGCAAAAGTTATATTGAAACTGAGGATTAATGAAAAACTTAATATTTAATTCCACACATGCTATTAAATGTATGTTATTACTCTTAGAAAATGAAAGACAGTAAATACTACAAGCATATGCTACGACATTTAAAGAAATATTTGCTTTTGCAACTTCTTGAAATATGTTCGTTGCCATTAGGCAGATTTCACTTTCTTGGAACACATCAAAACACAATACTTACAATCCACACTTCAGTTATACAAAATAAACTTAAAACCTAGAATTATGTTCAATTTACTAAATTTTATTGTATATACACTCGTACATCCTTAAACACAACACTTCACTCGTATGTTACACTACAAAACAATGGAAAAGGTAGAAGTTGTTTCTTATCACGCTCTTTTTAATCGATATTCCTTACTTTAGAAAGAAGAAAAGACATTTTAGGAACTGTCAATTTTTGTGCAATTAAAGAATAACTTGTGAAATAAGCCCTACTTTTTTGCATAATGTTCTTTCGATTAGCTTCAAAGCGGCTCACTAACATATCGAGCCCTTGTAAGAAGAAATGAAAGTATGCTGAAATTGTGCTCCAATAGGTTATTTTTTGGGGTTATTTTCTGTGGCGATTAAAACGCAATTACTGTAGCTTTCTTTACTCCACGGGAAGACAACCAATACGTATTCACGCAACAGCAAATATTATATGGCAGCATTTTTTCCTATTAATCAGTAACACATACAAAATCGTTACATTTCCAAATGAAACTATATACATTAATTGGTTACTTAAAAAAAGTGCGGGGGCAACTGCCCCCCTTTGCCCCCCTAATCGCCGCCCATGGTTGACATATTCTACATAGTCTACGTTGTTTACATTGTCTACGCATAGTTGACACGCAAACTTAAACTATCGTTTTTTACGCGTAGACGCACATCTCTGGTCCCAGGAGCTTCACTGACGTTCAGCAGTGATGTAACAATAAGTATCAGGCTTTGTTTGTTTTCTGAATACAACACAAAAACTTGTTTCCAAGATATTCTTTTTATTTATTTTTTAATATCATTTCTATAAGTAGTCCAACCTTCGATTACGACACTTTCTCGCTCGTTAACTGATAAGCATTTAAACAATACAATAAACGCTGAAAACAAGGAAAAAAGAGACAAAGTAAATTGAGGAGTTTGATGTAATAAGGGCGTAAGCAAGTTTACGCCCTTTTTGTATCAAACGCATTTGTGGCTTTTGCCATGCTTGTTTAGCCTCCTGGTAACATTTCAATTCAATATCGAAATAAAATGCTGCATATTACATTGCTTTATGTAAGAGAAAAACATTACTTAAATTTTCAACATCATTTTTCTCCAACTGCATATTTCAGACTTACGCCCTTATTGCATCAAACTCCTCAATTGTAGATCATCAGATTGACCTGCAGCAGCCACGAGAAATCAAAACATTCACACTGGAAGAAAATAGCCTTCTGAATGGGAAGCAATTTTTGACAATTTGTTTTAAACAAAACAACCCTGGTGTGCATAATACTTCTATTTCTTTATTGCATTATAGCAAAGGGTTTACTCCAGGCCCGTAGCCAGCCTAAAAATGTAGGGGACCCGTTAGAAGTTAGAGGGGCCGATCCAACCATATAGTTCATCATCATATTATAGTTCATTTGCAAGCCTACCGTGAAAATTTTAGGGGGCCGTCCCCTAGACCCCCGTGGATACGGCCTGATTCACTCTCTTATCCATGCCCATTTTACGGATGTAAAGATAAAACCACCTGAATACCATAGCAATATGTTGAATTGGTGGCGTTATATACAGAAGTTACCTTATATGTACCATTTATATACGAGGATAACTCAATACATAACTGCAATATTTTTCTATTTCTTGTCAGATTGACTCTACAGCATTGTGTGCTCACCGGACGCTAGGTGTCACCGTTGGCTGTGGTAAGTTGTAGCGTTATCACACCAATTCGCTTGTGCTGTTGCGAAGTAGAGATGGCCGCGCCACTCTCTGTGTGCACCAGAGAAGAATAGTGTTCTATCATCCATTTTTTGAGGTCTGAAGTTATAACCGGAGCGGAAATTCATAGAAGACTTTCAAAACAATATGTTGCCACAGTGAAGTGTTTACCAGTTGATTTAATAGTTCATAAATGGTCGAACAAGCATAAAGGATTAGATAAGAGCAGGGTGCTCAGTTACAGAAACAACTCATGACATCGTTAAACGAGTCTGTGCCTTGATTCTGCATAACAGCATATGCAGATTAGTCATGGTTCTGCATATGACATCATGCATAACAGGCTCAACTTTCACGGAGTCTGTGCGAGATGGGTTCCGAAAAAACTCGATGAAGAGCACAACCGAAACCGTGTAAGAATCTGTCAGCACCTACTGGACCGGTATACTAACGAAGGTGAAACGTTTCTCAGGCCAATAATCACTGGAGATGAAACGTGGGTTCATCACTTTGAACCAGAGAGCAAACGCAAGAGCATGGAATGGAAGTACCCTGGATCTTCTGTTAAGAAGAAATTCAAGAGTCAACCTTCTGCAGGGAAAGTGATGCTCGAAGTGTTTTGAAACTCACAAGTGTCAATCCTGGAACATTGCCTGGAAAAGGAGCCAACAATAAAGAGTAAAAAGTACAATGATGTGCTGGTAGGTAAGTTGAAGCCTTCAATTCGTAATAAAAGCATAGGTCGGTTCGGAAGGTATTCTTGTGTTGCATGACAATGCGCGTCCACATACCGCCACCTACACCGCTCAAACTCTTCAAACCCTGCGTTTCGAGGTGTTGGAGCATACTGCATAGGGTCCCGATCTCGCCCAGTCGGATTATCACCTGTTTGGTCCACTTAAAGATGCTCTCAGAGACCGTCGATTCAGCTCCGATCAACAAGTGAAGGAAGCTATGCATTCATGACTTGCTGCGCAATCAAAAATTCTTTGCAATGGGTATCGGAAAGCTTGTGCAATTGTGGACCATGTGTATTGAAAAGCAGGGTGACTACGTTGAAGAAATGATATGAATAATAATATTGTACTCTTATGGTAATAAATAATTAAAATTGATTGAAGATACTTATTGACTTACCCTCGTATTTATCAAACTTAAAGAGGCAATTGCTCTCTGCCCTGGTAAATGACGTTCCTGAATTGGTTAACTTTTTGTTACTGGTACTAAATAAGTTGCTGATTTTAGCAGCTTAAACAGGTCTGTTAAATGATAGGTTCTTACAAAGTGGATTATTATTACTTTTTAAGGATTGATACAGTAAATAAGATTAACAACATAAAAAAATTAATTACTTGATTACAAATTAATGAATTTTTTAACTATTAAATCTTTCTGATTCAAAGTATTTAGTAAAATATGAACACCGAGCAATTAATTCATGATTGTTTCAAGATAAAATATTACCAACAGTGTCTTTTATAAATGAAGTGCTGATAATAGATATCATGATTTCCCATGTTCATAGCGGGGCTGTAGTCAAAGGTACACAGCAGTACACGCCGTATACCTTCTGCTTAACCTTAGTCATTAGAGTGTACCTTCTGCTTCAAAGCGTATAGTACTTTCTATTTTTGTTTCACTCATATTTATTTATTTAATCGGGCCACGACTCCAATGGTAATGTGACTATATCACTTTTTTTCTCATATTCTTAAGAGGTGTTCAAATATATGAGTCATGAAAAAAATCCGGCGCGATTTTTTCTGTTCCTTCTCGGAGTGAGTTGGTTCCTTATCCAGACCTACACCCATTTATGTTTTAATGGTGTGATTTAAGTAAGGAGTGTTTCAAGGAAATAGCATGAAATGCTTTTAAACTATAAAACAGTAGTGTATTCTTTATATTTTAATTAAATTAAATAATACATACGATTTACATTTGTTCATTAAAATGCCTTCAAGTCTCTTACGACAATCATAGATGATCACAAAACAGCGTATACCTTCTGAAAATTTTAGGACTACAGCACTGGTTCATAGTGTAACAATTTCATGACTATACCATAGAAACCAAATTTCTAAGCATCAAAGATGTACTATGGAGAGCGGGCATACACAAAAAATTTTAAAAAGTTTAAAAAGTCTCCAAAATATCTTAAATTTCTCTCTGGAATTTTGTAAATAATTTATATTTACAAGCTAGAAGCATGAGGCATAATACTGTAGATTATTTGTATCTGAAAGTTAATCCAGCACGGGAGTATGTCACGAACTCCATTTTGAGTCCAATGTACGAAAACAAAGAAGAAACGCGCAGCGGAATGGTGTTAAATGGAGCACAAGGTAACAAGAATCGACCTTCGGCGGTCGGTCTATCGTTGCTGTGTTACGCATTCAAGTGGCCTGGATTCATACATTATAGACAACATTTACTTGGTCTCTAGAGGAGTTTCCAAAGCAACCCACAGTTTCTGGGAAGCTTCACCACATCACATTGAACTTTCGATTGATTTTCTTCCTACAACGTAGCTTAGTTGCAGGAAACGTATTCACACCGCACAATACAGAAGAACGAACCTCTATTTGTATTCTTTGCTTCTATAATTGGATACGAGAGAAAGTGAAAAGAGATTCTCGTTCTTATATTCATCACAATTTCGATATATTTTTTCCCCCTTGAGATTCAGCATTACGGGGACACTCTACTACAGTGCTTTTTTAAAGTAGTGAAGTGTTACAAACTCAATTCGAAGTAAAACCTTTGTGAGGTTAATTTAATTGACTCGATTGGAGTTAGAGTTATTTCAGTACTGAGGCTATATAAGACGTTGACATACAGATTATCGTGGAGTCCGAACTATGGCCGGAGATCGAAACCGGATCTCCTACACCGAAGAACGATCGCGAATCATACAGCCACAAGCGAGCTCTTATGATATTCAGGATACACTAACTTTATACGTGAAATGAAATAAAATCTTAGAGCTTTACGTCCCACGATTATGCTGGATAGGCTAAAAGAAACGGTGATGATGAGAAATGAATGAAATGGTGGAATGAAAAAGTGGAAGGAAAAGCTTGAGCCCAGAGGAAACCCACGAACACGGTGTTTGTCCAACACGAAGTTCATATGACGCTAGCTGGGATCGAACCAGGGACTCCAAGTACCAGAGGCGAACGCTCTACCACTGAGCCACCGCGGCCCCTAACTCTATATGTGAGTCAGTTTTCACAAGGACAGTTTGTTTTCTATTACTTGTGCATTAATTATTTTATAATTATAATTTATGCGTATTTTTCGTTTTATACATTAATCTACAGAGAATAATCGATATTTCGTATTATATTTCATATTTCGCTAAAGATATTTCGTAAAAATATAAAAATAGCATTGAAAAGTTTAATCTGAAGCTTCAGTATACATTAAGAAGAGGCGTTATAGTTATTCCAAATTTGCTCTTCATTTAAATAAATAAATTAATAGATGTAAGAACCAGCGGCGTAACGATAGCTATATACTCGTAGGCCCGTCTGATAGCCCCTAAAAATATGCTCATGCTTAACTTCAAATTGACAATATAGTCACATGGGCAGAGAGAATAGAAGCAATGGGAAAGGCAGTGTTACCAGATCTACTTATTTTTCGTATTTCCTGCTATTCAAGCAATCTGTAGCTGTACTGCGAACAAAAGCATGAAGTCCAAAGAATCTTTCTTAAAAGATAATATCGTTTGCAAATACTAATAGTTTTAAATAGGCAATTTGCCTGAGCAGTTTAACACTCGATACCACAGGTAGTCACACCTATTAACGCCATGCAAGCAATTTCCCGATTTAAAACAACTAGTACTGCCGATAGCGTAGATAGTGACATTTATTAGCATGACTGTTTATGATTAGAATTAGTGTGACGCACAAACTAAGATGTTTATCGTTTATTATTAGAGTTAAGATTTGAAATGACTGTTGATTTCTTTTAATTTTCAAGAATAAATCAGTGAAAATTACTTTGAAATTACAGAATGACGGAATTTGGTGGTAAAAAATACTTTGAATATAGCAATGACCGCTTACCTAATGCATTTTTGTGAAACAATGAGTGTTCAAGTCATCCGTGGATTAGTCTTACTATAATTTAATATGCTTTTGTATTAAACTGATTATTTTGTGATCCATTGCACAAAGACTGATTCTATTTAAGTTAGAATTGAGTGCATATTTAAACTGTGGGGTATGTAGCTTTGCGCTCGTTGTAATGTATAAAAGAGTTTCATTAAAGTTGCCGAAGAAGGCAATAAGACTGGGATGGAGCACCGGTAGGCGCCAGGGGTGTACTCCTAAAAATTATATAGTATAATGAGCACTTCAACTTAAAAAGTCTCGTCTTGAGAGTAATCCAAATTACAAATGAACATATTAATATAAAATGATTTTATTTGCAAGTGAATACTCGACTAAGGAACAGAAAAGGACACATTACAACATGACAAAAATACTGTATTGTAATAAAATTATTCAACAGTAAACAGTGTGCAAACACGTTGTTTACTACACGCTGTTTCTCCTTTTTCGATTACAATGTCTATTGTATTACGTACTCACTGCATGTGAGCTTACATGTAAGTACACGTATATGTTTTTCTTTCGAAGTTTTCAAATGCTTGCTTGCATATTTACGTAAACTACAATGCCTTGTGTACTATATTTACATATTGTTATTTGTAAAATAACTTTTGCATAAAATAACATTAGAAATTATTTCTTTTATTATGGTGGTGTGAATGAAATATCCTCTTTGATGAAATGTCCTCTGGTAATAAACTCGTCTTCATAACACAACACAGCGATAGGCTAAAGCCACCTATCTAACATCACAAACTCAAAACATATATCCAAACATACATTCAGGAGTACCCAGAGAGTCAGAAGGCAATGTGTTGTTGAATAGTGTCGTATGAAAGTCCACAATGGAGGGCATAATTGCGGGTGATTTTTCTTTATGCATTCAAATTGAGAAACCAATCATTAGCTATTGGTTTATCGAAGTTCATCCCGGTGACTCAGCAGTGCAAAATGAGCCACGTGAGCACTAATCAACGTCATGAGGTGAGGTGATTTTGAGTTTAACGTCCCGTTCAGCAGCGAGGCTATATGAGACGTGGACCTACTGATTAACGTGGAATCCGAACCACATGAGCTCCCACCGGGAATCGAACCCGGATCTCCCACGCCAAAGGCGCGTACACTAACCGCTTAGCCACGGAGGAGCTCTGATCAACGTCGTGTTCGGATGAGTTCCTCAGGAACACCGTGGAAGTAAACTCATGGAAAAATAATCGTGCCATTGCAGACAAGTTAGGCATACATAATGCCACTGTCGTTCGGCTACTCGTGCAATCGATAAGATGTAAAAGGATGTGTCTCGTGAATCAGTAGCGTATCACACGAGTTGATAGCAGTCAAGGAGGATTGATGTCTGAAGGTTTCTCTGAATGTACAGAATAAGCGGGAAGCAGATTGTCACTTTTGATTAGAAATGATAGTGATTGAACTTTTATCAAAGTTGACGGTTTTCAAAACCCCAAGAAGACGACGTTGCTAATATGGTCATCTATGGTGGGATTGATCCATTATGACTTTCCTAGGCGAGACAAAACCATCACTGCAGATCGTTACGGCACTGAACTTCATTAAATGCACCACAACTTAGCTCTCAAGTATTCAGGAATGTTCAAGAGACATCGTGTCCTCGCGTTGAATGACAACACATGCGCGGAAGTCGCTCGAAGGACTCTTCATGAGTTGCAGTATGAAATTCATTCTCATCCACCGTATTCTGCTGATGTCTCTCCCACCAACTACCATCTCTTCCGGCATCTCGGTCGCTTTTTGTAAGGGAAAGCCTTCCGTGATGACCGGGAGGTGGGGTTGAAGACTTCTTAACATCGCAGACTCCAGACTTTCCCAACGGCTGAGCGATGGCAAAAGTGTAAAGTGTGTGGTTGCAGACGGCGATTATTTTGAGTAACCAAGTATTGTAGGTTTTTTCCTCTTAGGAAACAACACATTAGGAGCGGCCACTTCATTCACATCAACCTAATGTAATAATTTTTGGCCAAGTTGAAAGGAATGTAATAGTTTGTATCTGAAAGAAGTGATGGAATCTTTCGTGCCACTCCCGAAATATTGGTAAAAAAAGTTCTGATTTCAGAAGATTTAAGGACCCATATCACAGGAACCGTAAGACATAGAGACCAATACCAATTATTTATTCAATAATTATTACGTCATTAGTTATTGATTCAATAATTATTACATCATTAGTTATTCAATTTCATATAAATTTATAAAAATTAATAGCTGCGACACCGAAAAGAAGCTCAAATAATGATAACAAAAAAAAAATCACTTTTCCCATTCTATGTCTAAATTTTGTCCGATATTTTATTTAAAACTATTCTTTTTGGAAACTGCTAGCAGATGTTCATTTCAGTGAAATTATTGATTAATTTTCCCATTCATACAGCACAAAAGGAAACTTGATGTTTTCATGTATTTTAAATATTAATCTTTTTCAATATTAGTAGCAATAATGAAATGTGTTCATCCGTAATAGAACGCATATGCTACAAATTTTGCCATTGAAAAGCACCACAGATTTAAATGTATTTACCTCCCTAACAAATTTGAGAGAACTAAGTGTACATACATACTCACACCTTTAAACTAAATTTCCTGACGCCACAGCTTACAAAAGGCTCTGCTGAGCTAAATGGTGCATGTGCAATTGTTTAGTGTGTGATGGGCAAACCTGTTCCGAACTCTTAACTTTTAATTCAAGTAGCAGCTTCCTAATTACGTCATAGTTACGAGTCAACTCTGGCAATAATGTACTCTCATCAAGAATCGAACTTTGGGCAGTACGCTCCAAAGACGCACACATACACACGTGGCAACAAGAGAGCACATGCCTTTAAACTTTGTCTTTCATAGTTCCCATTTTCTTCTCATTTAGACCGCTTAGATACTCCCTTTCCCAGGTTACGAAGAAAGAAATTGAAGGAAGATTCAACTCAATTAAATCTCAAGGTTCCCACCTTTCTCATTTGATGGGGCCCCGAGGTACAACTAATTACATACAGCTCAAAGATAAAGGAAAAAGAACTGCAAAAATAGATCTCTTCTGCTCTATTTCTCTCTTTTTCCCCTTTTTTAACTCCCCTCTTTTACTAACTTTACTTTTACCTGATATTCCCTCAACCAGATCTCTCTTTTAAACTTCTATTCTCATGAATACGAACGAAATATATTGTGCATAGAGAAAGAAAAGAAAGTGTTACTTTCTGACTCTTTTTGGCTGTCCATCTTTCTACCAATTTATTTTCCTTCGTTCCTTCCCTCTCTTTTTTCTTTTCCGTTCTTAACTTTTTGACTGATTAATTTCCTTCAAATAAGTAGGGTTGTAACTCACAGAAGAGTTACGATTGCAATTTTCTACGAGCAAATACATGAACTCCAGACAATCTTCATATAATAATAATAATAATAATAATAATAATAATAATAATAATAATAATAATAATGGTCAGTATGAGCCACTATGGCGTACAAATAGTAAATTAAGATTGCGAAAATACTACCAGCTGTAAACATTTAAAATAAGCTCTAGGCTTCATACTTATTAATTACTATATTAAGTAAATTCGATACAGTAAATGAAGAGCACGTAATCCAACCTTTTCCTAGTTTAATTTTGTTTCCTCGAACGATTGCAGTATTTCGGCAGTAATTCATTTCTAAATCGATTTCTGTTTTTTTAAATAGATATAATGATATGCAGAGCAGTGGCTGCAATTGAGGGATGTCACATTAATAAAACATTACACTTTTATTGGTACAAACCAACGAAAGAAATTATAAATTTACAAAAGTATTTTCCCCAAGTTTGTAGTGATAAAATTACATTAACAGAGACACAGGACTCTAACTGAGTCAAACATGGACACCAATCATATCCCGCTATTTCAAGCACAAAGCAGAAACCGCCATTTCAACCACCAATCAGAAGAGTCCAATCACACACACATACAATATATACAATGTATATACAATATTTCACGCACTCTATTGCCCCATCATACATATTTGCCTGAAAATGAGAACAATGTCAGCCCTAGAAACGTTGCAAGATATGATACAACAGTATTTACCTGGGTGCTAACCCCTAGAAGATCTGTTTGTATTATACTTTCTCAATTCTATAAATATTAACCCTTTCGGGGTCCTATGGTACAATTTGTACCATATGCACTTTTCATGGTACATTGCGTTATTTCTCTTCTATTTGAGCTTTTTCGTCCGGGTTTTTTTTTTTTTTTTTTTTTTTGTTTTCCAAGTCCAGAGTCCTTGTAGAAGACATTACATATGGTTTCAGACCGTCCTGCGTCCAGACACAGGTGGTAATGACGTCACAAGTCAAAAATTTCTCTTCTCATTTTTTAAGCCTATGTTCAATATTTTTTGGCGGGCTTAGTTTTCTACGTAGAAGATTGAAATTTTGCACAAACATTCAGTCCACCGAGTACTATTTACCAGATTTTTTGTTCCGATGTCAGTGCTAAAGCAGGGGGGAAATAGAGGGAAAAAGGGGTAAAAATAGGGATTTTTTACCCCCAAAATTCCGTATTTCGTCATTTTCCCGCCAAAAAAACATGATAGGACCACGCGAGTCATACCGTCTGAAAGGCCGTTCCATTCTTAAGAGAACGACGGTCGAATTATTATTTTAGGGTAATTAGGGCCGTCTCAGTGAATTTTTATCCAAATATACTTCTGTATAGGGTAAAAGTGGGGCATTGGAGGGAAATTTTTGCTGGCGGGTCTATTTTTTCACGTAGAAGATTGAAATTTTGCACAAACATTCAGTCCACCGAGTAGTATTTACCAGAAGTTTTTTTTTCGATTTCTGCGTAAAAACAGGGGGGATTCAGAGGGGCAAAAGTTGAAAAAAGGGAAATTTTGTCCCAAAAAATCCCTTTTTTCAGGAATTTCCCGCCTAAGATACATGATGGAGACATATGAATGGTACCGCCTGAAAGACAGTTCTATTCTGAAGAGAATGATTGGCGGATTATAGTCCTAGGGTAATTAGGGATGTCTCAGGATTTTTTCCCCTGAGATCATAGTGTTTTATGGTACTTTGGGGCACTGTGGGAATTTGTGATAAAAATTCTCCCGCCCTTACTATTCAAGATAGAAACTTGAAATTTGGCACACACATTCAGTATATCAAGTACTATTTATCAGATTTTTTTTAGATGGCTACGATCACACAGGGGGGGCCAGGGGGGGCCAAAGTTCGAGAAAAAAAATTTCCCTCCGAAATTTTCACTTTGACATTTTTTCCCCGCTTCTGGTATATGGTATGAGCACGCAAGTGCTACCATTTGAAAGCCAGCTTTATTCTGAAGAGAATGAGATATGAACCATCATCCTAGGATAAATAGTGACGATACAGTAGCTGCTTGACTGAAAGTCTAAAAAATAGCCCAAAAAGCCAGGATCCGGAAAGGGTTAAATATTTTTCCCTTCAAAATACTTCCAAATTAAATACCGTTGTTTTAACTACAATATTATACTATTTTAGACTTAAAATATTGTAGACCCAAGAACAAGTGACTATACTCTAAGAGAAAAAAGCACTGTAATCGGAATGTTTTATACTTAAATCTTGTAAATTCGTGACCAAATGAAATAGCATAAGAAGCATCTTGCTTCAAATGTAACGATTTGCCTGAAGGGAACATATATACCCTCGACTGTATGCGACATACTGCAATCCGTATCAAAGAATATATTATTGTGTACTGCAAACAAAATTAAATATACGTGCAGTACTATAGTATGCATAACCACAACTGATATGTATGTATCATACATATATCAAGATATATATACTGTTATAGGAGTTAACAAAAGTATCTAAGTATACAAGTAGCATGCACCTACGAAATTACTACTATATCTAATATGCAGATGTTGCTACCTACAGCAACTAAATATGGAACGTGTTGTATTAGTGCGATTGAAATCACCAATTTTACCGCTCTAACGGAACCAATGGATGAACGGAGGACATGATTATGAGGTCACAAACTCTACACATGTTCTAAAAAAAAAGGATGGGGCTCTTATAAGTCAGGAGACAGTGTGTTATTGAACAGGATTGTGTGTAAAAACGCTATGGGGAACATATAATTGCGAGAGATTTTCCTTTACAAGTTCAAACTGTGATTTTTTTTTTTTTTTTTTTATATCTAGCCGCGAAAAACATCAATTGTACATTTGGCCCAGGAATGGTAAAGGAATGCATCATACTTAAATTAGTTTCTGACATTTCATGCAGTTGAAACAACACCGCAAATGAGTTCCGTAACTAAGCGCCTTAGGAACACCGTTGAAGTGGAAAATCTTACAGGACCGATTCACTCACTGGGTATACAATTCGTAAGTAGTGTTTATATACATTTAAAATAGAAACCAACACATAGTCTGTCAGTAAGGGAGTATATATTGGAGCAAATTCATGTCAGTTTCAGATACATTCTATATAAATCCATCGTCAATGGTATTTAAAGAAGGATTTTTTCCGGTTTCAACTTCCGTCGTTACCTCCATATTTTTACAACAAAGTCAGAAATTCTGAACTCAATAAATTATTTATTACTTTGATCATCATAAGAAAACTTCTACCCGGTGGGGACACTCGGTTCAAAAAAGCGTAAAAGCTTTTCCAGACCAGCCATCCTAAGTGAGGTTTCCCTGGATTTTCCTCATTCATACCAGGAAAATGCCAGGACGGTATCTAACATACAGGTCCCAGGCCACTTCCTTCCTTCCCTTGCCTCTGATAGTATCATCTCCAAGGGACATCATCCCTCATACGTGACGGGCTAACATGGCTATAGATGCCGAAAGCTCAAATCTAATTCCTAATCCTAAGAAAACTTCTACTTTGTTCTTCGATTTATCCGGACATGACGTTCTGCGACTTTCCTGTTGGAAAGTTCAAAGAATCTCCATGCTTTCAGAACCAAATAATGATTGGCCTGTGGGCTTGTATTACAGCAACCGTTCCAGCAATGACTAAGATGTCGTGCAAAGAATAATAGAAACTCGGCTAAATTTATTTAACACGATGAATCTGATTTAAACACCAAATCCTTTGCTCCGAACACCAAAACACCAGAAATGAACCAAACATCAGTGATATACTGCAACAAAACTTTTTTGAGAGTTTTTTAAATTAATATAAATTTTTTACGTATCTAAAAAGGTATAGCCGGATAAGGCAGTGAAAAGTGCCCTTACACGGATTGCTGTGATATAAATACCTCATATCCAAAGATAACTTTGACCAGAAAATCAACTTCAAATTCCTTCGAATGTCGAAGTTACTGTTGAAAATTCAAAAATCAAAAAGTGATCGTATCTCGAAAACGATCTAAGTTACGAGGTTGAAACAAAATAAGAATACACTTTGTTTGAAGGGCTTCACAAAAAAAAAAAAAAAAACTATTTATTTCGCTCTTCAAATTTCTTGCGAAACGCGCGTCGAAAATATCCGAATTGAAATATTTTTGCTTTATGTTTGAGTGACCACCTTTTGTTTTCCATGCATAGAAGCAGCACTATCTCCCCTATAATATATTTTGACCATGGTTTGATACTCGCGGTGCAACTTGGTGTAAAATGAGGGAAATCAAATTCGGGTACGCCTGGAAGATATGCAACCCGCGTTACGCCATAAATGTTTTAGCCAGTACTAATACTGCCAGAAGTCAAAGATGGCCAAGTTTGAATTCTGACTCGTCATGAATGTCTCTACATGGCAGTACAACTCTTTTTTTTAAGTAATGGATATTTTTTTCTAGTAATACTTTGGTAATTGTCTTAATTCTGATGATGGCCTCGATGAGGAAGTTCAACAAATGGAACGACAGCATATCGCAAAAAATACATTAGGATTAAAAGTAGAAGAGCAAGGTTGGGATAGGTGTACACGCTCTTTAGCAAATGTGACGTCTGCGGACATCCTGGACTTCCAGGAGTTGATAGAAAAAAAAAACTTTAAAATGCTTTATACAGGTTTCTAGCAGTTGTCTCAGGCAGTTCCCGACTCGACCAAAATGATAAACTAGAACTCCTTACATGGTTAAGCGGTTAGCGTACTTGCCTTTGGCTTGGGAAACCCGGGTTCGAATTCGGGCGGGAGCTCATGTACTTCGGATTCCACGTTAATCAGTAGGTCCACTTCTCATATAATCTCGCTGCTGAAAGGGATGTTAAAATTAACTCAACTTATGCAATGATGAATGAAGATAACAGCATCAATCTCCAGAAATAAAATACCCACACCGTTAAATTCGAGGTACGATCTCGACACATTAGTAGGAAGACATACAGGTGTTATATTAATTTTGTTCCAAATACAATAGGGTATTCGGGTCTAAAGCCGTATTGTGAATGTGCACATGACAATCGAATAGTTTGATTTTGTTCATATATGTCGCTGCGAACATTTATTACCTTTCACGTACTCGATACTTTGTTAAGATTGTTTCGGTCAACAGAGATTTTGAGCAAATTGTGTGTTGCCAATCTTGTCACCCCAGTAATAAACGCACATAGTGATGAAGGTTTCACATACCATGTCAAGGTTTCACATACGTTTTCCTTGTAATGTTTTTTTAGTACCGGAAAACATTGTAAAAACATTTTGAATATTTTTGTATTATCATCATCTTGTGCATTATAATATTTTCTACCTTATATATGTTATACATTACATGTAAGGATAATCAAAACTATTGTTTTCTGTAAATCACGATTTAAAATATTGGTATTCTACTAAAGCAGACTGAAAAACCAATGGCACTAGTGCTCCCATGTTGTTTCTGGAAGAGGTACGATTATGAGAGTTATATTCATATGTAGAACCATTCATGACGAGTCAGAAACTCAAGCTCAATCATCTTTGACAGTGCCGGCCAAAACATTTATGGCGTAACGTGGGTTGTATATCTTCCAGGCGTGTCCGAATTTTGTTTTCTTCATTTTACACTAAGTTGCACCGCGAGTATCAAACCACGGTCAAAATACATTATAGGAAAGATGGTGCTGCTTCTATGGTGGAAAATAGAAGGTGGTCACTCCAACATAAAGCAAAAATATTTGAATTTGAATATTTTCCAAGCGCTTTTCGCTAGAAATTTCAAATAAATCGTTCAAACTCCTTAATGCATGTTGCACTGATCATACACCATCCAGACTAACAAAGGGCACTCTTCTAAGAAGAAAGTATTCTAAAGATCATTCACTATACAAACTCCTAGGAAAGTAATCCTTCAGAGGACAAATTATTTCTTAGGTCTTGTACACTCCGCATCAAAAAATTGCGATAGCTAACGCCGTGCAGCAAGGCCACCAAATATACACCTTCTTATCCCATAATCATGTCTGGTAAAGAGATCCCCTCTCTCTCCTCCTTTTTTCTCTCCCATACTAATATTTGCTAACAACATGAACGCAATTCTAATTTCAAACTACACATGTATTAGTATCGATAAAATGAAATAACAAAACCGAGACGTAACAAGATTCATAAGTTGATTTAGGGAGAAACTGAAACACACACAATCAAAAATTCAAACCAATGGATGTCTATTACACAGAGGTTCAGAAATGAGGCAGAGAGAGAGAAGGCGAGAGAAGAAGAAAAAGAAAAGCGAGAACAGATAAAAATGCGGAATTTTAAACTTAATAAGTAAAGAACCTAACATTATAAAGTTCCGTTACTATAAATCCAACAGTAATATAGAAATAACGTTTATTTTTAGATATTTTTTCAGGACTGTTCGAATATATAGAGGATGCTTAAAACTTTCATTAAGTCTCTTTCATAAAGGATAGCATACTCAATTTCCACTGGAACTGTAGATCTTACAGACACATCTAAGATAATGTCAAAACATGCTTTGTCATGACAGATAATGTCATGACATGACCACACATGCTTTGTTTCTGCATGGCTCGGTTGTAAATTCGGTAGTGTTCATTGGACGTACTGATGCAAACTACATTCTAATAAACCCAGTAGGTAGCGTAGGTCATATCTTCCATTCCACAGTACTAATGCAAAGTGAACAAAAAAGAAGAAAAAACGAAAAGAAAAAGGAAGAAAGAGAGAAAGATAAAAGTGAATGAGTGCTATTTTACAGGTAATTTTTTTTATCAGAAATATCTCATATTAGAAGTCCAAACCGTATCATAATAAAAAGTTACAAATGTTCAAATGGAAAATTGGATGTTCCTTATAGATGTAGCAGACCTTGCATGTTTCAAATTTCAACGTGAATAAATCACATTGAATTATGGGATGGAAATAAATTTGTGTCGAACTAGTATTAATAAAATTTGTTTCCAAATAACCAAAGAGGTTGCCATTTTCTAGACTTTTCCGAAGATTTATCTGTTCCGAACATCCAGCATCACTTTCATCTCTTGCGAATATAACGTTGCAAGATAGAATGAACACGCTAGAGCTCAAATGGATCATAGTGTCAGTCGGATGATGTTGGTTAGCTTATGGACCACCACTGGATCGAGGATTCAAACCCGTAGTGACCCGGCAATTCGACTGAGACTCGGTAACCCAGATGATGAAAAAGATATTTTGCTTATTCCGTTGTGTTTAAACAGTACTTCTTTCAGAGGTGACCAGGACTGAAGACGTTATCCCTAGAGCACGAAAAACTCGACGCTGAAGTTGCCAGTTAATTATACTCTCCAGGCCAGGTCTATCGGTATCTTGCTCCGTTTTAACTTACATGTGTAGGTTAAAGAAGACGGTGATGATAAAAGTGAATGAAATGATGAAATGAAGTAAATGGGAGAATCGGAAGAACCCCGAGAAAACCCAAGTACACGGTGTTTCTACAAAGCCTACTTAGAGCGAGCTGGGAACCCCACGAGCTGGGATCAGGAACCCCACGCATTAGAGGTGAACGAGAGAGGAAGAAGGATATTGGGACTCGCATATACTTCGGAATTCCCTATTTGATTGATTTGATTTGATATTTAGTTTTGCGTCCCTTTCAGCAGCGAGACTATATGAGACTTGGGGCTACAGCTTAACGTAGAATCCGAACCACTTGAGCTCCCGCAGGAATCGAACCCGAGTCTATCACACCAAAGGCGAATACGCTAACCGCTTAGCCACGAGGGAGCTCAGGAATTTCCTATTCTGGGAAATTCTTTGGACTGATATGGAAACAAGAATTTGACATGATTTTTTTTTTATATTTTGCTATTTGAGGAAGTAACTTGTCACTGCCGACGAGTACAAAATAGGTTGTAAACTTCTAATTGTAAAAGATTCTAGTAATGGGATTTGTTTCTCCGAAGGGTCATTTCTGAAAATAATACCTTTATTTTTTATGTAAACTACTAGAGATGCAAATAACTGAATTATACAACACAATAAGTTAAATTTCAGTTACTTACAGTCTAATTTTCATACATGTTACCATCACCCGTTACCACAACCAGAGCCTATATGCGACGTTCGTAAAACTCGTGACCAGCAGAGGCAAGTGTTTTTTTTTTTTTTTTTTTTTTTAAATTATGATGACAACATCCACATCAGGAAAACGTTGCGCACGTGGTCCATCCTTCATAGGACCAAAGAGATGGAAATCGGAAGATACCAAGTTCGGACTGTATGACGGATGTGAACAATCCAACCAAATTTTGAAATAAGCTTCATAGTCACAATATTAGCATGAGACCTGTTGTTATTATCTTGCAAGTGATTTTTTTTTCGTTTTTCTCTGACCTGATTCTTGCAGTTCGGGTCTTTAGGTTAGTCAGTGTCTTCTTGTACGTTCTGAATTAACTGTTCTGCAGGCTCCAAAACATCCAAGAGAATCACAGTCTGCCTATCCCAAAGGATAAAACACAAGTTTTCTTGTAGAAGATTTTATCTTGAACTTCTTTGTTTTTATAGAGAATTCGTATATCGCCACCCCATGAACTGTTTCTTTGCACTCCGGCTCATAGTGGTAAGACCACGTCTCATCCTGGCCGACGATGCTGTTCAGGAAACTGACACTTTTAGCCTCGTTCTGATCTTGACACATGTCAATGCATTGAGTTTTGTGATTGTTTATAAGCATCCTCGGGATGTATCTCGCACAAACTTTGTGATATCCAGGCTATCCAATATCTTTTCATTACAGCCGACATTCAACTGTGTATATCTTTTTCACCACTTCTGAAACGCACTACCCATCGCCTTACTGTACTCACATCCTCTGTATCGTCTCCGTAGACCTTCAGCAATCGTTGATGATTGTCAATAAGTGCAATTCGCTTAACAGTCAGGAACTCAATAACACACCCATGTTTCGTACGTACCTTTATGTCAGACACCATTTTCGTTGACTGTTGAGTTGCTTCTTCTATCTGTCTGAAGATGACAAAATAACCGAGTATTAGCTGGAAGATTCCATCTATACTATAATGCCAACAACATCCGCCTGGGATCGGATGTTGTATAAAAACATTAATACTTTCGGAATGATCCTCGTATAATAGCAATAATGAACAGTTTCTTTACTTATAACGTATATGGCGACTTGCCCGTAATTATCACGATTGAGCTGAGGCGTCGAAGTGACTTAGTTCCATAATGATCACCTCTGCTGCATATGATACGTTGTTTTATACCAAGAGAGGTAAACAACATAGTTCATTTGAATTATCTCTCGTTTCTTCGTGAGCTTTTAATACTACTAACGCTTTTCTATAATTATTCATTTACAATCATAGTCTATTTCCTAAAGCTTACAGGATAAGGGTGGAACTTTACAGTGTTCAATCCCCAGTGGAGCTGCTCACCTGCACATAATCCAAGTCGTTGATTCGAATTACTATTGTTGTTTTGTCTCATATAACTACGGTACTGAAAACGAGTGTTAAATTTCGATCAATCAATCAACAAAGAAAAAAATGTAAACACCTGAAGTGAACACCACTCATTGCCTACACTTCGCCGTTTCAGAGAGACAATGAATGATACCCTTTAAAGCATTTGAAACAAGTCAATCACAGGTGGTATTTAAAACACACAAACACATATATAGATGCCTGAAAAAAAGATTACATGAATTTAATCTTCGAAAAAAATAGTTCCTCAACTGTTAATTCTTCAGGGAGAATAGTGAAAAGCATGCAAATGCTTTATTTCTTCCTTCTTTCGCAAGAACACAACAATCGTTCATTCATCACACATTTTACGTTATCGAATTTATTCTCCTGTTTTTTCTCTTTCATTTTCAGTGATTGCGTTAGATTTTCTTCTTTTCTTCTTCTCCAGAGTTCCTTGTCTTTACCTTAATCTGTTCTCTTTTTTACCATTTCTACTATTTCGCTTTCTTTTCCCTTCTGCTTCTTATTTTTCTCTCCAGAGGGCACGCAAAACGCCTTTCTTCTTTATGTGTAGCTATGGAAAGCAGAATTTTGTTTCTGTACCGCTGCAGCAAGATAAAAGGGCGAACGTGATGCATTTGCGTAATGAGTTACAGTTTTTAATCTTCCAAGGATAAGGCACTGAAGGTTTTTCACAGCATTTTCACGCATTTATTTCCCCTCCGCTGCGCGCTGCTTCTTTTCTTTAAATTTCCTAGCATTACAAGCAGAGAATGGGGATAGAGGGAAGGGTGTAAAATACAGTGATGGTTATATTTGCTCGGCTAACCCAAATTTGTCAGACGTCACCAGTTATAAGTCAGTCAGTCAGCGCTGATTTTCGGTTGAAATGTTAATGAAGGCAGAATCCTTCTTCAATCATGTTCCTCCCCACTCAACCCACTCCTCTGCCTGCATCTAATCCCACACCAAGAGAAAATACTTTCTTCTCTTTGTAAGATCAAAGTGAACAGAGATGAGGCTTCCTAGTAGATTATTTTCTGTCTGAGAGATAAAGCAATTTGAGCATATGAAGTTTTCTCTGAGTGAAAACCACACTTATTTTTCTTTGATCCAATAAATTCACAGCCTCACATTTCTGATTACTAGGTAGTTATTATAAATTTTAATTTCTAAAACTCATTTCCAAGCCTTTAACTCAATTTTTAGTTTTTAATAAATGTAATATGTATATACTGTTTTATTCCTTTTTTTTACTTTACACTGCGCCTGTGAGATAAAAAATAGTATAATAATGAAATAAGCAACACAGGAAAGGCTTTACTTTGTTGCCTATTGTATATGTATCCAAATCTTCTTCTAAATATTGCGGGAAAGTATAGCTACTAGGATATGGGGCTAAGTAATTGTCTTAGGAATGCAAGCAAGACAAGAGTTGAGGCTGTGTCGTATCAAAAATGTGTCGTGAAACTGATGTTTCCTCTCTAATAATATAATTTGTTTTCATTGGAAGAGCTCTCTGTCTCGTCTCGAAAAGTGTATTTTGTTTCAATTGGAAGATCTGTCTCGTCTCGTCTCGCGTTCAACCCTATTCACATTATGAACTCCATTTAATCTAAATGAATAAAATACTTTTACCACATAGAGACATTTATTTATAACATCTCACACATTTAAAATTAAATACCTATCGAATGAAAACGATCTTAGTGGATACATTATAGATCAGGGCACTCAACCTATGGCACACGAGTCGCTATTAGAGGCACGTACGACTTATGATAGTATTGATTAATAATGATCTTTTGTGGTACGCCGATGGAAAATGTTGAGAAACCCTGTTCTAGATACAAAGGTTAAGCATCAGTAAAAGAGAAAGAATAAATGTTGAAGAGCAGTAGTACAAAATATCAAAAAATGCAATACAGTGAAACCTCTACTAACGGACACCTCTATAAAGCGGACACCTCCCATAACGGACATATTTTGTAATCCCCAAACACTGTAATAGGAAAAAACATATTGGTAAACCTCTCTAAAGCGGACACTCTCTAGTACGGACACGGACAGTCTTTCTTGTCTTTTATAGGTATTATTTACCTCCGTATTACGGACACTTTCTCTAGAAACAAGTTGAAAAGTACAGTAAAAATACACTTTTAGTAATTCATACGTATGTCATCAAGGAAGAACATGAAGGTGTGACAACATTTTGCCTCCTCAACTGTTTCTTCAGCAACCCAGAGGAAGGTACTCTGTTTCACAACACCCTTATATCCTTTGCTTGCATTCCACTCCCACCCAACCTGCTTCAGAAACAAAAGTAATTGACAGTTGCCCACTGTTTGGGATGACACATCATTCTACTGTCCCGCTGGAATCTCTAACCAAACAGAAGATAAGTTTCGTATTTTTGATCACGGGTACGCATATTGTCTTTTTTTTTTAAGTCATTACTGGACTGCAATTAACTCAGAAATTAAAGCAACACACCGAAAACGTAGTAAGTAGCCATAAGTGTAAAGTACAGAGAACTATAACATCTTATTTCCATGTCGAACATAGGGAATTGGATGACGCAAAATAATGCAGGAACAGTAACATTTTGGTAATATTCATAAATACGTGATTCATGCAAAAATATTTTTTTCTAATTGCATATTACCTTGTTTATTAATTTATGTAAGAAAATATTGAAACCTCTCTAAGGCGGACACCTCTCTATAGCGGACAATTTTTGATTCCCCACGGCTGTCCGCTTTAGAGAGGTTTCGCTGTATTTAGTGTAGCATAGTTAAGGCTTAGAGACAAAATTTTTAAAGGTAGCATGATATAGTCGCTTCCATATACGACATTATTTGCTCGATTTATTTCCATTATGAGTACTATGCACTAAATTAAACATCCATTTTCGTTTTACTTATTTTGTCATGCATAACGTGGGCAACTTCAGTGGGCATTAGTCTAGGAGTCTCCTTATTTGTTGACTGTCTTTCGTATAGTTGTAATCTATTATCCAAACTAAATCCTTACAGGATTAAAAAATGTTCCCAAAGCCAATTAAGTAACTAACGTTTTTTTTAATGGACAGAACTCTGAAATATTTGTTGTTGACTTTAATTACATACTTGACTAGAAATAACTGATATCTCAGATTATATTAAAAATAAATCGTATTAAGGGCCTTGGTGACTTAGTGGTAGAGCGCGTACCTCTAGTGCATAGGTATTCTTGTGATCTCCTAACTCTCTCCAAGTGGTCTTGAGGTAGATAAACACCGTGTACATGGTTTTCTCGAGTTTCTTCCGTTTCCTCTCACATTCTTCATTTTGTCCTTTATTCCTCAATATCATCGTCATTTCCCTTAGTCTCGGAACATAATTTTAGGACGTTTAAGTTTTAAAAAGCGTATTCAATTGTCGTCACAATACGCAGGAAAATAATACATCTATATTAAAATAATTTTAAAAAAATGTTATTCTACTAAATTGGTATGTGCTACTACATATTTTAGCATCTAAAAAAAATTAATAGGAAAACATAACTTAATCAGATTTTTGTCTATATGCTTATTTAATGGTTACAATGTACTTTGAAATCGTGATTAACATTTGGAAGATTATTCTTCTACCGGACAAACTTTTAGCGTCAAGTAAATGATCCACTTAAACGTAATACCCAGTAAAGATTAATAAACATTAAGCGTTCGATTATTTTCGATTCAAAACTTTTATGATTTTTGTTTTTAAAATTTATTGAAATGTAATAAAATATAATGTAATATTCAAGACTATCTTTGAATTTAATCCTCTACAGACAAGTTAATAATAACTTGTAATGTTTCCTTTTTTCTTGTATTTAAGTTAAACTGATCGCATTAATAAGCACTTCGAACAACTTACGTTTCATGAACTTATTGAATCTTAGTCAATCCTCTATTAAAGTTACCCAAATAATCCCAGATCAAATCAATAATAGATAGATAGATACAGGGTATTTCAAAACAACACTGACAACGTTTGGGAGATGATTCCTGACACCAAGATAAGACGAAAAGTATAGACCATCCTGGGTGCACAAATACTTCCTTTCGGAGTTATAGGCTGTCGAAAAAATGACAAAATGAACTTTAAAGGTCCATAGTTCCAAAACCAAGACCTACCATAGTCGGGTCAAGATTTCACTTAGGAACTAATATGTGAACTATCCAAAAATACATGTTTCAGAATTCTAAGATACTCACGCATCAATTTTTATAGAAGCGCTTTGGCTAGGGCATATAATTTGATGTGCTCACCAACTACCTCTATATGAGTTGTCCTGGAAGTACCGCAGGATTCTGAAACATGGATTTTTGGAACATATTAGTTCCTAAGTGAAGTCTTAACTCGACTACAGTAGGTCCCATAGTTTTGGAGCCATGGATCTTTAAACATTTCAGTGAAAGATTGGTGGCTTACGTGAAATTCAGTATAATAATACCATAAAACATTAATTTTCTGTAATGTTAGGATTTCGACGAATTTTCATTTTGTTTTCCTCCGATGAATAGAATAGTTGCTCATTACCTTATACAGTGGTTTTGTTTCATTCAATATTAAGTGATTTTAAACACTTTACTTGTTACGTTTTTCATCCTTTTCTATCAATTTCGTCTTTACAAGTGCATTTTTACTATTTTGGAATATTTATGTACGTTTTTAGTATTTGCTCATTACTTTAACTACATATCTTCCGAAAGTTCACGAAATCTTTTCTAAAGAAAATAAAAATAAATGCAATAGTTACAAAGTTAAGTTCACTTCACATAAAGATAAAAATATATTCTTCGAATTCGGTATTGATAAAAGTAGTAATTGGTTGTATGAATCACATCTCCATCTTCCCCTTCGCCGTTTGCCTTCAAGTATATTTCTGTTGTGTCTGCCAAAACAAAAGAACATTTCCCCATCAGGATCCTGCCGCGTATAGTCGGACAATTTGTCCATGCCGACCAGATGCCGCAGTCGGATTGCCGGCGCCGGGCATCGGCGTCCTTCCGCGCGATTTTTGACCGCGACGAATAGTTGCCTTGCCGAGCAGTCGGCAAACAGCCGTAAAGGCGCAGTAAATGCGCCGGCGCCGCCGTCGAAAAGAGGCCGGCATAAGGAGTCGGCAGAGGGTCGGAAAGAGGTCTTTCCGACATTTTTGCCGACTCTGACGGTCGGCACCATTCGGCAAAGAGTCGGCAAAGGGCATTTTATTTTACGATTTTCGACAGCTTGCTGCCTCGGCAAAAGGTCGGCAACTTTGAACAAGTAGATCGTCATGCCGCGCGGACGGGTGCCGGCTGCCTCTGGCGGCCCACCACCGTCGACGGCGGCAATCCCTCTTTCCGACCGCGACTTCCTGATGGGGTTTTAATGTATAGGTCTTTGTTAGCTGACAAACCACTATTCATTTGTATTCGACAATCTGCACATGATAGTTATCATGTGCAGATTGTCGAATACAAATGAATATAATCTATAGGCCTATAAATAAAAATGAGAGTAACCATTTTGTAACTTAATAATTCTTGAACCACTCTACCGATCTCGATCAAATTTTCAACATAGATGAGGTTTAGGCCTGAGATGGCATTTATCATTTCACTTTGACGTGCAATTTATGAGAGGGGAGATATATATGAAAATGATCGAAAATGATCGATATTAGAGGGCGCTTCGGTATTAGAAATTACTGATTAACGGAACTTATAATATTACTAATTTTTCTTATTTTAACCCAGCGAAGCGTGTAATTGACGCTAGTTTGTGACATATAGTTACTCTACTTTAAATACCACACAAGAGTACTAGTACAAAAGAGTATTCAGTCGGTCCTAACCGTATATTTCATAGACCCTATATTTGTAAATATAAGAACTTAGTATTATGAAGAAATTGTGTTCGTTTTAAAGCTTTTTTTTTTTTTAAAAAAAATAGAGGCTTTTAGAAACATTTTTAGTGCATAAATGCATTTTTATTCTGCATTTTCTGCAAATTTATATATTAGTGCAATAAAATTCTAACCCATTTATGTCGAATATTCCCTATCTTGATTAGTGGATTTTCCCGAAGCCGACTAAGCTTTAAAATTATTCTAAAGTAAATCCAAGATTTCTGCCTCGAAAACTTTTGTAACTGTAATTTGAGCCGTTGTCAAAAGGACAAAAAATTTCTGTAATTACTGTATTTTTGGCTAAATCTCAGTATGACATCTCAGCTGCAAGACTTATTACCTCAAAATTTGTCGGTATTTTTCACTGAATGTATTTAAGAGAAACCTGATGGTTAGAAAGCGGAGTTACCTTATGTGTCCATCATCTTCGTATACAATATTTCTTTTCTTATTTATTTATTTATTGGATCATAAGATCCTATATATTTCAATCAAAATTTTTCTTGAAGGCCTTATATCTGGAGAACTACATATAGTGTAGTCAGACCCAAACTATCAGTTATCTCAGTATGATGAGCTTATTCCGTAGAAGATACGAACACTCGATTCAGGGGTCGTTTAAATATTTTGTGGCCCCTGATCCAATTTGCTCAAAAGATCCAATACTATATTTCAACAAAAAAACTTGTAGGCCTTATAGTATCTGGAGAACTACATACAGTGTAGTGAAACACAAACTATCACTTAACTCAGTATGATGTGCTTATTCAGTAGAAAATATGAAAACTCGATTTTGTGGCCCCTGATCCAATTGAACCAAAAGATCCAATATATTTCAACAAAAGAATTTCTTGTAGGCCTTATACAGTATCTGAAGAACTACATATGAGGCGCCTAGTATCAAAAGCCGCAAAATCCATTTTTTTAAAAACCGAAATTGAGTTATATATCGCTTGTTATATGTTTGATCTAAAGGAATTCCATGGAAACAGTATTTTGTTTAAAAGCTTAATATTTCATACTAAAAAACTAGTTCAAATATGGGACTTTGTACGCGTGTATATGGAGCTTTACTGCACGTTTTGCGAGATTACTCGAAACTAAGCGAAATGGATATGGCGGATTTTGGCACTAGGCACCTCGTGTAGTGTAGCCAAACCTAAGCTATCAATTAACTCAGTATGATGTGCTTATCCCGTAGAAAATACAAAAACTCGATTTAGGGGCCGTTCAAATATTTTGAGGTCCCTGATCCAAAAACTAATTATTGGTCAAGATTGCAATCTTTTGATTCATTTTTAGTTCTCCTAAAAATTCTTGTTTATTTGTTTATTTATTTTTGCTTTCTTACTTTCCGTAAAAGTTTTCTTTCTTTAGCTCTGGCTTTTACTTTTAAGAGCTCAAAATATTGGCCAAGGTAAACGTGTAACATTTGCCAGTTGCAGGTAAGTATGATTATAAAATTTAAAGAAAACAGCGTCCTTTGAATTGAGTGAAAGTTTAAGGAGACAGATAGACAGAGGAAAGAATCAACTTACAATCGTGTGTAAAAATAGATAAAATGCTTTGTTATATGCGGTTAGTCGCCTTAAGCTAAACGTCTTTCTTGAAAAGTTTGCACGGTTTGTTTATCAGCAAATTACTGTATGCATAAAAGAAAGATAATATTTAGTGTGCATAAAGAAAGATTACTTTTGCGTGTTTTAAAATGTCTTTTTCTTACTTTGAAAAAAATTAAATTAAAGAGCTTTCCTTCTTGTAGAAAAACCGTGGTAACCATAGAGCAATAGCAACAAATAATGAATGAGCGAGAGAGAGAGAGATTCAGTGAATGTTTACAAAGAAGGCGTGGACTTGGCATGATAACTCGTTTTAAGCTGGGATTAATCTTCGTCACGCTCAATGTTTTCTTCACGTGTCTGATTTTCATTTCTCAAAGCAGTCTCTGGAAATACTAAAAAAAAAAAAAAAAAAAGTAGGAAAGAAAGGAAAGAAAGAAAGGAAAGGAAAGAAAGAGACCGATTACTGCCCAGCTTCTAATTCATCCTCTGCAATCTTAGTTGTTAGCGAAAAAAAAAAAAGTTTTTCCTCACGCCCACCCCTCCACTACATTTTTTTTTACTCTTACACGCAAAATCACTCTACTATATTCTTCTTCAAAATTTCTCTCTAGGACGCTTCAAGGTCTCGTCTACTAGATATCTGTCTACAACAACACTTTTACACAAATATTTATACATAAAAAACTATAATTGCCAACTTTCCTTTCAAAACTTTTATTATTCTAATAAGATTCAGCTGGTTGTATGTTTGTGTGAAACGTTTCCACTCTTACATTGTATATATTTTTTTCTTTAAAAAAACGTTTAAAGAAATAATAGAGTAGACTATAAAATAAGACAAAAAGTAGAAAAATTTAAACCTGTTGCTCTGTTTCTGTTTCCTTTCTTCTCTAATTTTCTTTGAATAAGAAAGGTAATTATGATTTAGTTTAGCGGCATATTTCAGCCGGTATCCCATGACATGCTAATTAATTCAATTTTAATTCCTTTCTGTGCACTGACACTAAACGCCTCCGTCGACACTCGTGTCTTCAGTCCACTTGCCACGGGTTCGATTTCTGATTGGGTAAAACTTGAGTAGTGGTTCGAATCCTACTTTAAACAGAGAGTTCATCACATATCATCATCATAGGTATTTTGTCACTATTGGCAAGTCACTTACCACAACTGAGAGGCTTCCATGCTTCAGGATTAAAAACCTTTTCTAGGTCAATAAATTCAAACACGTCGCTTTCCTTTTCTCTCTAAACCTTTCCCCGATCAACCTTAATAATTCAATTGTATCTCTTGTGCCCTTACCTCTCCTGAACCGGAACTATTACTCCACAACTCTTTCATTTATTCTTCCATACAACCTTCTATTCAGTATTGGGAGCAAAATTTTTCCTACATGCGATATGAGACCAATAATTCTGTACTTCTCGCATCTCTCTAGGTTCGATTTCTTAGCCATCAGTATTATAACCTTTTTCAGGAAGTCTTTTGGCCACTTTCCAGTTTCATTGCAGAGTCGGAACAATTCCTTCTTGCCATTGTATCCCATATTCTTAATAAATTCAATTGGTATATATCTATCCCGGTGTCCTTTTTAATCTTAATCTCGAATACAACTTTTTCAAACTCATCCCGAAGAATACTAAACATTTTATCATCTTCTCGTATTTGATTTTCTACTTAAATATCTAGGCCAAACTTTCTATTAGTACTCTCATATAAGTCCTCAACATATTCTTTCCCTCCCCCTAAGATTTCATTTCTCTCTCTGACTACCTTCTCATTCGTATTTTCTACTGCCATCATAATAAACGTAATGTAGTCATCAGTTCTAAAGGGATCTTAAGCTGTAATCAAGAAACCAATCTAGGGGACATGCTGCTGTAAAAAGTCGTTCCGAATCACTACTTGAGAATTTATTCGAATCGTTGGTCGTACTGTGATTGTAATAATCAAACGTGAACAATAAAGCAGATCGGATAAAAAAAAAAATAGTCAGAACCCTCTAGACCTAAATTGGTCCATTTCCATTGGTGTAATTAGATTTTTTTTCCAGGAAGGATCGTGACCACCTTTACTCTTGAGAGTTGTAAACACTTATCAGAAAAAAAGTATTCTCTCTTTACATTACATTCAGAGCTCACCACTACCACCAGACACACACCCTTGGCTGCTGTTACTCACTATACTTGGCAACTTATTATCAGTCGCCTCACCTCAACCTCTATTTTAGAGTTTGATTTGCCCAAGGATGTTGGATTTACCAAAGCTCCTTTATATATATATATATATATATATATATATATATATATATATATGTATATATATATATATATATATATATATATATATATATATATATATATATATATATATATATCATGTCTGTCCGTGTGTCCGTCTATACGGGATATATAAAAAACCTCAAGAATGACCATCAATTTTAGCCAGGATGCAGAGGGCTAAAACTTAGGAATCAATGGACGTAATGTTCAAACCGAAAGTGTTAGAAATCAACCATTTTCGGTTTTAACGTTGATCACTACAAACCAAAAATGGTCATAGATCGCAGGCAGTAGTTTCCTGCAATCGGCTAACCATCCCAAGAATACACTTCGTCTCCATGCTTAAAACTACTAAAACTGGGGTGAGGGAGAACCACTACAACTTCCGCTTTCAATATTAATGTTATATATAAATCAAAGATGATAACGGATAGCGAGAAGCGGATTATTTGGAATTGAGTTAGAGTTCTAATAGGCACCATCTTCTTTCTTAATTCTCTACTCAAACCGGAAGCGGCAGAAGACCACCAGTTGCGGTTTTAACATTGATTGCTATAGAGTAAAAACTATAGTAGATAGCGAGGAGTATTCTGCAATCTATTAAACGCCATAAGAACATATTTCATCTCCACTCTATTATCACTATTCAAACGTGAAGTGGTAGAATTCTACCACCATTTCCGGTTCCAATATTAACTGAAAAATACCACCCGATAAAAACCAAATTTCTTCACGTGATATACAGTGACACTGCTACTTGTTACTATTCTGCTCAACCCTTTCAGTTCTACAGTCTCTCACTTGCAAAGTGAGACAGAGATTCCTTTAACTCTATTGTTTCTATTATTTTTCCTTTATTTGTTATAAAACATATTTTTCTTTATTTTGTTTTCTTATTTTATCTGCCAACTCTACTCTGCTGCGCAGCAGCGAAATTTCATTATATATATATATAAGTCAGGAATGCAAATAACCACTGGTTCATCGGTGCGGGCGTGTATTTAATATAATACCAAAGATAACTAAATGATTTCTATTGTGGGATGTGAGCTAGTAGCTTTTTCCTTGGGCTAGTAAAAGTTTGTTGCTTATTTGTAATTTCTCTATTCCACTATCATATACAATTTACTGTTACAACTCTGAGCGGAGGTGAACATATTCGTACACTTTACTATCTCATTACTCAGTTTACTATTTCATTTTTGAGTAACATAAATAGATCTACTTGTAATAACACGTATAATGTAACAAATTTTAAATATTAATATATTACAATTACTTAAATTGCAGTTGGTTTCATATTTGCATACAATTTCTTTTTACAGGTTTTTTACATGAGTACGATTCATTTGCTAAAACAAGAAAGTACATATTCTGCATAAAGATTGCCTAAGGTTACTCTGTATAAAGATTACATAAGCTTATCATACATTTTGTAACTATATCAACTTCAACTCTCGATTTTTTAAAGAAAATACATCAAAAACCCTTTGCACTTCCACATTGTATTTAACAACGTAACTCTGAATGGTTAAGCAGAGCCAAGTTAGAAAGTCTATTTTCTTATTATTGTAGTTCTTAGCCCATGTTTTGATGCGTCACATAGCAGAAAACTATATTCATAACCAGCTGACCTAACAGGGAGTAGTATAGCAACTTAAAGTTCTTTATTAGATTGGAGTGAATTCCTTCTTGACTTCTGTTTTAAAGTTTCCCAATTAGTTTCTACGTTTGTTTTTCCGAAAGATTCTTATAAGCCTCGTGTTGAAATTTTAGTGGGGGATGCTGTCACAGCTCTCAAGTACCAGGCATCTCGGGATATGAAATACCAATCTGGCTTAACGTTGGTCCAGGGATCCTCCTCCGGTAAATTGAACCTCTTGAAAGTGCAGCTTTAGGTATTTTTGAATGTAAACGGAACTTTCTGGTGTTTTTTTCCCATAATGGAAAATCTGTATTCTGGAATAGGGTTGCCAACTGGCCGGTTTTTCACCGGCCTGGCCGGAAATATTGCTGTTATTTTGATTAAACCTTTTTTATCACACCGGTGACCGGTACAAACTTCTTATCAACCCCTTTATGACCGTTTTTTAAAATTTATATCTAGTTCGAAGCAATTTCATCTAGTTCGAAGTATAGATTTAAAAGGTAACTTTCATTCTGCAAATTCAAATCTGCCACCTTTCACCATCTATCACCGATTAATATATTTTGTTCATCTGTTTAGATAATTTTAAAGGGATAACAGGGACTGTATCAGGGAAATTTTGAAACTTACTTGTAAGGAATTTTATACATTTATTGAGAGTGAAAAAGAACTTCTTAAATCAATTTCCTGTAGTTGAAGCATAAGTTTAAAGAATAAATTTCATTTCCAAATCCAAAATTGTCACGTAAAGATTAATATACTTTTGTTCATCTGTTTCGATAATTTTAAAGAAGTAGCACTTACTGGTAAATATAATAAAATTATCAATGCCGATTTCAGTTTCTCATTTATAGCACAATGTATCTATTAGGTTTATTAGTGAATGTACTAAGGATATACAGAATACAGGTGCTAATGCACTTTTGTTCACGATAGTACATTTCCTTCCCATGGATGGGTCCGAACAGAGATACTTCACAGTTAGATTCATAGCATAGGGAATTTTGTGGGGATGCCTTTTTTTTATTTCCCAGAGTTGGCAACCCTATTCTTGAAGGAGAGTATGTGTGTAACCAGGGATGTTCTAAAGTTCTAACCGCCGATCTAAGTTATGCTCAGGCCATTTTGAACGCCTACCATTTGTGATATATGAACTGTAAAAAAAAAAAATAAATAAAAATAAAATAAAATAAAATAAATAAAAAAATGCTGAAAATAGAACGGAGAAACGCTCCTTCAATTAGTCACTTCAAAAATCCTCAATCGTCTATGTTTTCAACAACATATATACATGGGAATGTTAGTTCTCCGTGAATGACAAGTATAACAAATATACCATCTAACAAAAAAATGTGGTAATTTGAGATATTTGGATGAGGAAATGCAACTGAATCTGTCATTCAATAGGTCTAATACATGAACAAGTTTTAAGCTAAGAGCACACTCAATGAGAAAAAATATAGTTTTTTGAGGGCATCATCTTATATTTTTAGACCATTCTGTTTGCTATAATTTACAAAGAAAGGAACTTTTAGGACAACATACTCTGGTCGAAAGATTTCCATTTCATTGTAATTTCCCCTCACTCTGTAAAACGAATTATCTCGGGTTGGAGGGAAGTATCTATAGTCAATTAAATGTTATTCGTACTGGTATTGTATATAAAAATTATATAAAAATTAATAAATATCATTGTACGCAGTATTGCATCAAATTATGTGTACAGTTTTAAAAGGATATCGCAAGGTGCATCAGTTTGGAACGCACTCAAATATCTAACAGACCTTTGTGTATAAGAAACATTAAAACTTCGATGTTCTTGTTCTAGGACTTCCCGGAAGCTAACCGCTATTAAATGGACGTAGAGCACTGGTTAGATGTTTTGTTTGGAATCAGAAGATCCCGAATTTAAGCCCGGCTGTTGGCCACTCTAAAAGAGTTTTTCCCAGAATTTTCCTCAGTCACACTAGGTGGGTAACAAAATAGCAGCTTGAAATATACAACCTGGATAACTTCCTTCCACTTCTTATTGCTTATATATTGCTCTAATAACAAATGTGATAATTAGACTAGTCGATTTCTCTACAAAATGAAAACTAGTGAAAATCAGAGTAGTTTCAAAAGTGGGTAAAAACGCTAATAGAATTCCCAGATATTAGTTTTTTTCCAATAAGTTTCATGTTTTTCTGTCACATTTTAGAAATCATTTATGCATATGATATACATAGTTTTAAAAAATCTTCTTTTCTTCTCTGAAAAATTCAGAAACCCTAAACACCAAATTCCTGCAAAATTACGGTCCAATTAGCTTCCTGTACACATGAGCTAAATTTACATAATCGGTAATATTATTAAGAATTAGCTTTTAAAAATCGATCATAAATGAACAATTTCGATTAGGAAACAAACACTTAAACATAATGAGTGAGGCTGAGGTATTAAAGGCAAATTTAATAAATAAATAAATTATTAAAGACAATAAAGAGGATCATGCGATCCCATATATGGGATATGGATAAACACTTTTCTACATATTTTATTATAGGCAATCAATATTTCCTTGTTCCTGTGAAAACTTATGAAAGCTAATAAATTATATAGATTTTAATTTTTGAACTTTTGAATACAGTTATTACTTACCTTGCTTTATATAACGACTCCTAAATTAAAATCCATGCCCTAAAGGGGAAAGCTGGTAGGTCAAAATTTATGCGAAAATTTGGGTATTTTAGTAGCAAATATAAGAAAGAACATTGATAACAATGCTAGAACTCACAAGAAAGGTGTTGTTTACTGAAATCAATGAAATCACTAAATATATAAGGGGAATTGTATTTTATTTTCTTTAAATGGTTGCATTGCAAATTCAACTTCTTGATTGTTGCCTGTATCTTGTTTGCGCAGAAAGCACGATGACATTTAGAGTGCCTTGATGAAGGCTCGAGTTAAGAATATTCAAAATATTAAAAATGCCCATCAAATAAGCAAGAGACAAAAGCCATGTGAAATCATTAAAATTGTATGTTAATTCAAGTTAGAATTAAGCGGCTTGTGGAAACATAATAATAAGCGCCAGTTCCGGGAAAATTGAGTTATTGGAAAATGAATTGCAGTTAGGTAAAAATGGATTGGAATCGAACCACAGAACAATATGTAGTTATTTTAAGTTCAAAATTGTACCTGCACACGACGGGAAACTTGTTTAGCATATATCATTGCATAGCATTGCAAGGAAATGTTGAATTTTCTTTTCCAGTTTTCTCAAAAGTTAGAAAATGGGACTTACCATTGTGTTCCCCCGAGCCGCTCAATGAATGAGACAGAATCTTACTTTGTCACGACGCTCAAACAATTGCGATAGAATTTTACCTCGAGACAATCAGTGAATTTCTTAATATAATAATAAGTGATATTAAGTATCCTACATCACTTTCCATTTTACTACAAAGAGCATAAAATAACAAGCTAAGAGGTTGAGCCCTAATTAAAATCGACAATTTTTTACTGCCCTGTCAAGAACGGTTTTCGTTTTGGAGATCCAAACAAATATGTTGGACCAGACCCCACTTGCCAATTAATACTAAAATTCTTGGTGTTGAGATGTGTTTTACAAATCTCTTTCAGTCTTGGTTCATAATTTTGTTATTTCTTCTTTTTTTCTTTTTCTATTATGTTCTTCTCAATTTGTTGAAACTAATTTATGGACATTTCACATATCCCACGTGTAGAAACATGAGAAGATAAAGTTTAACGAAAATAAAATGTCTCGCGGACACCCTTTAAATCTCTCGTGAACCTCCGAAGGTCCACGGGACACAGATTGGGAAACACTGCTGTAACGTACATAGCTGCTAAAAAAAAGGCCTAAAATGTCAGACATTATAAATTTGCACTTTTTCCTATTATCATATAATAATATATAATATAAATAGCAATTTTCTGGAATATATAGGCCTATGTGGAGAAAAACATGTAAATTGATTTTTTTTAAAAACTTAATGTATATATGCATAGCGAGTGTTGAAACCGCTTACACAATTACGTCAGAAAGTGAAATATTGCACCCAAGAGTGTTAATTATTTATCTTCGTAGGTGTTGCCGTCTCCTTCCATTCTCATAAACGCAAAAGAGTATTATATTCTTTAATAGTTTATGATTTCTCATGCGAGAAAAAATAGAGAGAACATGAAATGTAAATGGTTGCCAAGCTAATGTAAAAGAAAGAAAAACATAGATATTGCACTACAAACTTTTAGAATTAATATTCAAGTCTGTAAGTTGTTATTTAAACGAAAATAAGACATGTTTCTTGAGGAAGTTTATGTTAATGTGCCTTATTAACTTCAACGTAAAACTTTATATATATATATATATATATATATATATATATATATATATATATATATATATTAAAACTTGAGTGGAAAGGTTTAGTTAGTTTTTTCTCTGAAAATATTGCTTGCATTATACTTAAAATTAAAGCCTGGGTGCTAATAATAATTTTGTTATTGTGTCACATTTAACCAGTTTATATTTTGTCATCTTGCTAGTGCTATGATGAAAACCTTAATGTTGTGTATTTTATTGTAAGTTTAATCTTACTAGGTTGCTTTTTTTTTTTTTTTTTTTGCCTGATATTATTCGACACGAAGTCACATCTTGCAAGCGCTATTAAGACTAGTTTTGTCGATTTTCTCTAGAATTGCTCATGAGGATTCTCATAAATACATTATTTTTGATTCCATGCAATTGTGCTCATAGACTTTCGACCATTATAAAAAGTACTTAATAACTATTATTATTTAATATATTTTTAAAAAACAATTAGATGCCTAACTTCCTAAACTTCAGATTTTTTCTTTATTTCTGAATTATTTAATAAGATTTAGAGGGAGAGTAATAAATAGCATTGAAGTGTAAGGCTCATCTCATACTGTCCTAGAGCTTAAAATGATTGCTAAATTTAATCTAATCAAAGAATATGTTATATGCGTATTGTCTTTTAAATTGAATTATTACAGTATGACGTACGGTGTTTTATGAACAGATATAAGTATTCTCACGATTGTAATATGTGACGTATGATGTATGATGGTGAAACAAAATGGCCGGTACACACTTGAGATTTGAAGAACGGAATTTCATTTTAAAATGCTATTTCAAGTTTGAAAATATTCGGTGAAGTTCAACGACACTGGAGAGGTGCGTTTGATACAAAACCTCCTACACACTTGACAATTACATGGCTTTGCGATACATTTAAGACACGTGGAATAATTTGGAATGCACACAAAGGAAGATCTGGAAAACTTCGTGAAGCTACAAGTCCTATTTCTTCGATTATTGTTTTAGTAAAGTTCGCAACATCGCTACAGAAGTCTTCCACACGATGTGCATATGACAGAGCTGTAACATTACACTACTCTACACTAAAACTTCAAAAACATTTTTTTAGGTTAAAAGACTGGCGGGTTGCACGAAACATACAACTTAAGGCAATAACTGCACCTAATATCTTCTTGAAGATTGTGCATTGCTGATATGCAGATTGTTTTAATCAGAATACTGTATTTTCTCGAACATAAGGTTCCCTTCTTCTTGAAACCTAGTGTGGGGCCATTGGGGCACTTAAAGTCGCATGGTACGCTTTTGGACAAAACATAAATCAAACAATAGAACTGACGGAAGAGGGAAGGAAGAGGGAATGATTTGCCGTAGCGCAATTGTAAAATCGCAAAGTAGGCCTCTTATTCGTTTTTGTGTCAAAATAATTAAGGAGGAAGGAAACAATAACAATATCAGAAAATTGTGATAATATAATTGTCTCTATTATCGATTGTTTTCTCAGTTCATAAGGCTGTATGTAAGTTCAAACATAGTATTCTCCACGGCGAAAATTGACCAAACCTAAACATTTAAAATGAAAAGATGAAACCTGTTGGAATATGTTCTACGTAACCCTGCCTTATTACCCTGCAAAAAATCCCAAAAAAATCCAGTTTTGGGTTTTCCGCCATTTTGAATAAATAGTCCGCCTTCTTAGATTACTCGCATGCACTTAGTTTATGCCACATAACTTCTAAACTAATTAACGTAGAAGGGTTATTCTTTCTTTATTATACTTTTAATATTATAGGCAATGTAACAAATTATTATCACTTTTCTCTGTGTAACCATTTTTGCATAACTTTAGGATAAAGTGAAAAATTGTTATCTGTATTAGGGGACATATTCTTGTCATTGCCTCATACAACTTAACAGAGTGGAGATATGAAAAAAGTGCTCGAATAAAAGTTGTTGAGAATTTCATAAGCTTTAAAACGATGTATATATTGTCACTATATACAATGTCAGAAATGCTCAATGAAGCTTCAAACTTCATCGGACTACGTACAAAAGGCGGCAGATTTGTAACTGGATTTTTTTGCGGGATAACAACATCAGTAAAACATATTTCAATAGATTTCATCTTCTTTTTAAAACGTTTATCTCAAACACTAATTTCAATGGACACATAGGCCTAGATACAGAAAGATAGTGCGAAAGTCTACTTTCAGGGTTCTTACTCACCCCTGGCGACGCCACTGTTTACGAACTATTTATTAAACTACTCGGACTTTCAAATCTGTTTATGCTTACCGGAAATTGCTATGAAAAGCCCTCTCAAATCACTAAATATCTTTTTCTTCATGTTAAATCATTCATTTATATATTTCTACAGAAATTGTGCACAGTCCGATGAAGTTTGAAGCTTCATTGAGCATTTCTGACATTGTATATAGTGACAATATTTATACATCGTTTTAAAGCTTATGAAATTCTCGACAATTTTTATTCGAGCATTTTTTTTTTTCATATTTCTACTCTGTTAAGTTGTATGAGGCAATGAAAAGAATATGTCCCCTAATACAGATCACAATTTTCCACTTTATCCTAAAGTTATGCAAAAAAAAAAAAAACGGTTACTCGGAGAAAAGTGATAATAATTTGTTACATTGCCTATAATATTAGAAGTATAATAAAGAAAGAATAATCCTTCTACCTTAATTAGTTTTGAAGTTATGTGGCATAAACTAAGTGCATGTGAGAAATCTAAGAAGGCGGACTATTTATTCAAAATGGCGGAAAACCCACAACTGGATTTTTTTTTGGATTTTTTGCAGGGTAATAAGGCCGTTACGTTGAACATATTCCAACATGTTTCATCTTTTCATTTTAAATGTCTACCTCAAACGCTAATTTCACTGCACTATCTAGTAAATACAGTTTTTTCAGACTTTTCACAATGTGGATGTGCAGTAGATTGTGCTAGTGGATAGGACCTTCGTTCAGAGGACCTTTAGAAGGAGCAAAGTTAGAAGTTTACCACTCAAGAGGGGAATAGTTTTTCTCAAGGGTAAAAGTGAGGGGGAACACGGGGGGACATCTTCCCCCACTTTCAAAAATTATCTATGCCGTTCCTCCACTTCTTAGAAAATACAATGGGCAAAGATATACACGGGAGACGGCGTGACGCCATACGTCCCCTTACCCTTTCAGATCCACTTTACCCTTAGTTTTTCTTAATGTGAAATTGTATGGCACAACGCATGTCTGTTTATTTTCTACGGTAGCTTTAATATCGGCTATTTGCATTACAGGGTTTAACAAGATCATGTTCATTGTCAATTGTACACCCAGTTCTCACTCAGTATGGGTGCGGAGGGTATGAATAACCACTGTATTTCTCGTAGAAGCTTAGATTGAGCTGTGATAGGTGTCGTGTAAATATTTTTATGTGATTTATCGGCAAATCACTCATTGGCCTACTCTTTATCGATTTAGAATGTATTCGTTTTGTACATTTACTACTTAAAGAATTATCTTTAGTCAAAATTTACTTGAATTTCGTTTTGTCTTAAATTAATGCAGATTTTCATCCAAGGTCATTTATAGGCTTAAGTGTACGAGATTTGTAGCATACAGAGATACTTGTGTTTGTAGATCGCCTGTTATGAATGTCCTCTGTAAATCAAATTAAATCACGACGTACTACTGTGATAAATCTGAAATAACTATCTGATTAATCAGAGCTTATGATGCGCATGGATATGAATTTTATTAAGCTGGTGTTAGGCCTACTTATTATTATAAATTAACTAGCTGAATTGCCCATTCTTCACACGGGGAGAGTAGTTATGTCAAGTATTTGAACCCCTTTCTCCTTAGGATACACATTTCAATGAAGGTCTAATGATAAGAATCGGTAATTCACCCCTTCCCACCCCCAAGAAAACGATAGGGGAGGAAGGTAAACTTAAACGACATCGAAAGTATCACTATTCAATCGCAGCGACCGCAAAAAAGTATTGATTGGAGACTTATATCGGTCTTTTCGATTATTTTACATGCCACTCCATCTCACCCTCTTGACGATCGGTACTTGTCAACCGATGGCATTTGCGTGTTAGCAACAGGCATCCACCACAGAGTCATAGTACATAGGCCTCTGTAACACGCCTTGCCGGATGCCAGGCTGAATTTTGGGGGGAAAGTACCCAAAATGGCGGAAACAAAATGGCGGAAACAAAATGGCGGACTCCAAATTCTTATCCTACACAAGAACTTCCTTATTTTGCGGTGGATCTTCAATATTATGGCACCAAACCTAGGGTTTTCGGGGGCGAGCTATTCAGTCATACCACTGGTTCCTTTTTGTAGGTTTTCAAAATGGCGGAAAACAAGATGGTGGACGCGATACATGTAAAAAAAAATCATTTCTCTTGAATGTATTTTTAATACTGTCATGTGAAATATCACCTTTTGTACGCAGGAAGCTCTTTTCTACAAACTATTTCATTCTGAATATCTTTAAAATGGCGGAAAACAAGATGGTTGAATCGTAATGTGTATGCGTCCCTGTAACATACCTTGCCGGATGCCAGGCTGAATTTTGACGGGAACACAAATCAAAACGGCTGACAAGACATCGTAATCTGCACGGAAATGCCCTATTTACCAGTGTATTTTTCAATATTTTGTATGGAGTCAATTTTTAACTTTAACTAATTTGTTACACTCTAAGAGTTTTCAAAAATGTTGAGGAACAAAATGGCGGACATAAAATTCTACTGTTCGTTTTCCGATCGACTTTCTATAGTATTAAACGAGGTTTCGCGGTGATTCAAGAATCGAATTTAATTCCAAGTGTTTCAAAGTGGGGTGAGATATATTCCATCCTTAAATACTTTCTCTCTCTCTTTCACGCAAACACACTCATAATATTAAACCTTATATATATATATATATTGAAAACGTAAACCTTCGTCATCGATGACCAGTTTCGGATGAACACTTCAAACGTCTTGCTTCTTCAATGGAAGAAAAAATCGTAAAATTATAGATTAAGAGGAGACACAGCGTTTTTACACACAAGGTTTTAAATCAAATTATGCACTTTTGTTTGAATTTGTCATAGCAGTAACCTTCTCGGATGACCTTTATACAGTTTGGTAATATCAAAACAGTATTGACTAAAGTATAGAAACAAGAACAATTTTTGTCGAAATTATATGTCCACTTACCACTTCATGTAATCGCAACAGACAAGTTTCTTAGATGCAATACAATGTGAAACAAATTTCCTTGTTCCTATTAATCCTTGCCTGTTGGATTAAGGCAACCAATAACATTGCACCCGCATGTAGGCAAGCATAGTTGTGGTGGAGTTGAACACCTGCATTTGCAAGACGGTAGATGACACTTTTTCTTACATCCGCACGAAACCAGAACTACGCATACCTGTGGGACTGCTGATTTAGTTGTCCAGACAACCTTGAGATTAGAATCATCCTTTCTCCATCCTCCAGTTTCCTCGGGATTCTCAATATCCATGATGGCAGTATTTGCTTGCAACCATATTTTAGCCTGATAGTTTGACCGAATGAAATGAAGTTTAAGAGCATCTTTTGTAGGTGGAAGATGTTCTAACTGTTTCTTGCCTTCTAGAAACTGTCGTATCGAACACGGTCGATACCTCCAAATGGATTAGATGCAGAGTAAAGTCTGCAGACGAATTCCTTCACGCCTTCCATTGATCCATCACGTCCGACACCTTCTAGGAGATGTGGGTACTGAATGAATATTTTCCAGAAGCTCTTTTTTCCATGGCCGGTAAAGGATGACGTCGTATCGCAGCCCATTACTGAATGAAAACCCGCCAGATTTTTCCTCACAGTCTTGTTCAGTTTCGCAGAAATAGCATTGATATTGAAGAATTTCCGATCTCTGGATGTTCCTCCCGCCATCCAAACCTTCTTGGAGGACTCACCGAAGAAATGAATTAACATAACTAATACATCAGTGTCCCTGCTCATCACTATCACCTGTTCAATTTCACTATCTCGAATAGCTTCTTATGCATGCAGTATCATTAGTGTGTCTGCTTCCTCGTGATTAGACATCAGATGCCTTAGTTCCCCTTTCAAATTTGAGATAACTTTATCAGGAGAAGCACAAATTATCAATTCGCAGCTTTCTGCCAAGTGTTGACATGCTAGTTGAAGTAATTGGTTTGCAAGAAAGGATGCAAGGTCAGCCTTGTTGCTGTTGAGACCAACATACTGGTCCCATGAAACTGGAAGTAGAGTGTTCCCATCACCAATGATTTTTCTTATAGGTCTTTTTCTTTTATCATCTCTTTTCCTTCTAGTCTGATTCTTAATCGAGCATGGTCGGTAACTGTCAAATGTTATTACAATTCTTTTAACCTCTGGAGATACGTACGAGAAAATTATAGCTGAAATTTTTTCTCCATAATCGTTGAATGTCTTGCAGTCTGAAGGTTTGCCAACACAATGCATCAAAGCATGACCATCTATGATTAAACAAGTAGATATATCAAAAACTGGTGTTGTGGCTGAAATGTTTATTGTTAGTATGTCTATCAAAGTCGACTTGGTGGTGAAGTTCATCGATCCATCGTTCTTTGCCAAGGAAAGTGGAACGGGTGATAGTTCATGTGAAAGGATATCCTCCAGTTGCACTTCCCGTCCTGCCTGTTGTGCACAGAATAAACGTTGTATCAGCTGTCTGTCAAACTTTATTGGTTTCTTTTCATTTTGTGGAGTGGTAACAACTACTTTGTACAGTGATGCAAATGTCAGAGAATTCTGTCTCTTTATAGTCGAAAAGAATGGCACTTTTTGTTTATTAACCTCTCTGTCAAGAATGTTTTCACCAGATTTTCGCCACGCTGTTTTGCAGACAGGAGATGTTCCTGAACTTCAGGTGATACTATGTCATTTGGAGATAAACTAACCAGCATTTGTGGGTCAATAACATTTTCTTCATCTGCACGCTCCGGAGGATGCGGAACATTCTTACACATGGAGAACATGTTAAATCTCTTAAACTGTTCAACTAGACTTTGAACATCTTCCTCATCGCGGTGTAATCTTGAGACTTGAGAGTCTTTGCGCGTTGTGATAGAATCATCAACTTCAATACCAAACATTTCCCTTGTTTCGTCCGAAATGCGAGATCTTTCAGTCCAGGTTATACAAAACCCATCTCTTGACGTGTTAGTTCGTGTGATACCAATGACACCATTTGCTAATTTACATAATTCGTTAATCCACTCGGTAGCTTGGTCAAACGGTACTTGATTGAAAGCATTTTTTGTCCGTTTGGGGACAAAATTTTCTTTGATGAATTCATGGTATACTTCCGGAAATGTTTCATCTAGCGTTTTCAACTGAACCAAGTAAATTGGAGCCCATCTGGCATAATGAGTATGGTCATATACATTTAGCCATGGCACAATTTCTTCTAGTGCCTCAACTTGTAGCTTCCAGTTACCCTCTCGATGAGCCCTAATGAAGTCAAGAAGAATCTCTACTAGTTGCATGTAGGTGTTCTAGAATTCAAAATTTGGATCAGACTTAAACCTATCTTCAAATTCCTTCAGATAGCGAGGAATTTCCAAATCATTTAGCCTATGATTAAGATCTATAACCTTTTCGTGAATAATGTCACTCTCCATCTTAGTTTTCATGTGGAACAATTTCTGAACTGAAGTAGCTAGGTCTTTAATGCTTTCATCATCTTCAAGCAGGTTATGCAAAAGTAACCACTCAACGAAGTCACCCCATTTGACTCGAAAGAGAGCTTCGTCTGTCAGCAGATGTACATGATGTTAATATTTCACATGACAATATTAAAAATACATTAAAGAGAAATGTTTTACCTGTATCGCGTCCACCATCCTGTTTTCCGCCATTTTGAAAACCTACAAAGAGGAACCAGTGGTATGACTGAATAGCTCGCCCCCGAAAACCCTAGGTTTGGTGCCAAAATATTGAAGATCCACCGCAAAATAAGGAAGTTCTTGTGTAGGATAAGAATTTGGAGTCCGCCATTTTGTTTCCGCCATTTTGGGTACTTTCCCCCCAAAATTCAGCCTGGCATCCGACAAGGTGTGTTACAGAGGCCTATGTACTATGACTCTACGGTGGATGCCTGTTGCTAACACGCAAATGCCATCGGTTCATTTTCTATTGACATTTCCGGGGCTTGGCCGGCTGACTAGAGATGAATTTCGACATAAACGTGATCGGGAGGGACGTTATTTATCTCGGCGACCCCGAGAACTGTGGATTAGACACTAATACCAGTTAGTTTCGACAACTTTTACATGTCATTCCCTTCCCACCTCACCGTCACCCACTATTTTAATATTGTGATAAAAAGCCTAAGTAAGGCCATGGTCCATTCATGTACAAAAAATTATCAAATTCGGTGGAGCGGTCTAGGAGGCCGCCGAACATCATTGTCATTTTTATTTATAAAGAAAATGTGCCCCTTAAAAGCAGAAATTTTCAAAAGTGCTGAGAAGCATTTTTTTTATACCTCTTACTTTTAATAAGGAGTTTACATATCAAGTTTCAACCTGCAACCTGCCAAGCTCGTAAGATATATCTTTATCTATATATCTATATCTATCTATCTATCTATCTATCTATCTATCTATCTATCTATCTATCTATCTATCTATATATATATATATATATATATATATATATATATATATATTGCTTAAATTTTTGAACCTCTCTACCCCCTGCCCCTTAGAATAAGCCCTTTCGGAAAACAAATGTAATAGAATTCTAAGATAGGTCAGGGCCCATTCATGTACCAAAAATATGATAATCGATCCAGCAGAAGTGGAGGAATTGACTGTCAAATATTTTTATATCTCATTTTTATAAATATAGATAAGAGTTTTGATTTTCTAGAGTTTTTCCCTGAACATAAGGCCGCACATTGACCAGAGGAAGGATAGCCAGGTCGAGGCATGGGAGGATATGGAGGGAGAGGCTTGAGTACATTGACTGTGTGTCTCAGTCGAACATTGTCTAGATATTTCTATTTCTATCAATAGCACCACCACCACCACCATCATCATCATCATCATCATCATAGGTATTCTGCCATTATTGGCAGATCACTTGCCGCAACTGAGAAACTTTCATACTCTACGATCTTCCTCTAACCTTTTCGTCTTCATGTAAGATTTTTCTGTTTGGATGTCGTCCCTACTGTAGCCTCTTTCGCCCCTCCTCTTTTTTCCCTGCCACCATACCCTCTAGCATATCCCTCATGATACATTTCTTTTTTAGCTAATGTCCCAACCAGTTTCTATTCATAAAACTGTTCTTTTTACTCCCACCATTTCTAACACCCTTTCATTCGTTTTTCGCTCGCCTCAACTACAAAGTAATTCTTTCCATTCTTCTTCATATTCACATCTCGAAAGCTTCCACATGTTTTTTATCATTTTTGCGTAATGTCCATGTTTTGCCCGATACAGTTCAATACGCCACATGAAGCATTTTATGAGTCTTTTTACTAAACTTATAATTTAAGGTTCTACAAAACATACTTTCCTTCGTCTTGAACAAGGATCTTATAAAATAGAGGATCTGCCCTTACAACAAAATCTTGAAGCCATACGTCACAGTTTCGCAACCCCTACTCTGCCCAGTCCGACCAATAGGATCACAATGTTTTGAGCCAACAATCATGGCGGAAACGAAAGTAGCCAATGAGACGATGGCGAAAACGAGAGTAACCAATCAGACGTGCCGATGCTCGGTTGTTTTTTGGCTTCATTTATTTAATAGTATGAAGATACATATGGGCAGATCCTCTATTTTATAAGATCCTTGGTCTTGAAGGTGTCTTTCGCCATTCCTATCCTTCCTTTTATCTTTTGTACAAATTAATAATAATAAAAGACCCGGTCTTATTTTCGAGAAAACACAGTATATTATGTAGATCAGTTATGAAATTGTTTCATTCGATATACATAAGTACACAATTTATATCAGTGTACAGATATTTTTGATGTTACACGGTCTTAATATACTACGAACACGTGGAACGTAAATGTTTAGAGTTAAATCAAGTATTTATTGTTTCATTTTTCTCCTCTTCAGGGTCAAATTTGCTCTTCACAAATCTCTTGGTAAAACGTTTATTGTGAAGGCATAGTGGCGCCATCTGTTTTTCATTAGGCTAATAGCAACGGTGATGGATTGAGTCCCAACTATACAATCTGCCAAACGAGCCTATACCGATACGTGACTTTTATTCTTATATCTTTACCATTCATAATCCATATTAGTTGCTGAATTCTTTCATATCGATTCTTTATGAAGGCATCTGTATTCGACAAGATTTTGAGCGAGAAAAAATATATAAAAAAATTTATTTCCTGTTTACAAAATCTCTTTTTTGGAGGAGCACGCCAATTGAGTACTACAGAAGAAAAGGGTGGCATAAACAACTCAAGGGGGATGAGGTCATCGACCTTTTATGTGACGGCCATATTGATTCTTCAATGAATACTGCACGCTTTGCTTGATGCTCTGTGGAACAGCCACTTGTCAATATCCTGTCGTATCACTGTAATGAGGGCAAAAGGGTGGCAGTGGGTAGAAAGACGAGGGGAAGCGTCGGTGCGGGGGAAACTATAAAACGATGAGGGGGGTTGGAGACGGATTGTAATGCAAATTGCTTGCTGCATGGAAGACGGAATGGGGAGGGTCGAAATGTTGGCAGAAGATCGATTTTCGCAAATGAAATTGGAGCGCTTCACCACAACAGGGCGAGAATACACACACACACACACACACACAATGATACACACTCACTAAATCTAGTGAGGCTTTGACGCAACGCTACTACACAAAAAAGGAAAAGGAACAACGAGTTGTTAAAGCCTTAATCTTCTTGTTATTTTTGCACATAGAATAACAGACGACAATGTATATTCACGACAATGTATTTCCTTCCTAACACACACACACGTATACTACTATGTGCAAACTCTATCAAAAGCATGGAGCGAAATACCACAAGTTATTGTTATTATTCTTTTTCCCTTCATATGTGAGTTAAAGAAAATAATTCTACAAGACCATCATTTACATGTCATATATATATATATATATATATATATATATATATATATATATATATATATATATATATATATATATATATTAAATCATACGGTCCAAGAGCGGAAAGATTCTACAGACTATGAGAACACACAAAGCCAGAATCATAGTTGATGATGTTATGGAGACGCAGCTGGTGCTTGTAATGGTTTTGTTTGCTGACTTCACTGGTCTCTTATGGCCTGATTATGCTCCTCTTTACATATAAAATATACAAGTACCGTAATACTGACATGGAACTTATTATTTAAAAAAAAACAATTGAATATGTTTCTTCGTAGCCAAATGATGAACACGCGTGGCTTTGGTGTTGGTATTTGCCTCTAATACAAACACAATTACGGTACTGGTAGTAGTGGTTTGGATCAAATTTTATGCAAAATTCTGTCTTATATAGCTGCGGTGCTCAAAAAGGGACATTATTTTTTTTTCAAACAATGATTGAAATAAAGGGAAATTTCTTAATCATCTGCATTATTTCTCCACCAAACCATTTTCAGTTATTGAAAAAATGAAATCTTTCAGTTTAATGTCCTACGATTATGTCTGTTAGGCTAAAGGAGACGATGATTAAAGCAAGAGAGTGATATTAGGGCAACCATAAAGCGTAAAAAGTAGTAAAAGCATAATGGAATTTTTCACCTATGGTTGGTACCATATCTGTGATTTTGACATATCCAAATTTGCTAATCTTATAAGTAGAGCAAAACACATTGTGCTTTATTTTTTCTTTACTTATGCTTTATTTTTTCTTTAATTATGCTTTATTTTTTTCCAAATTATGCTTTATTATGCTTTATTGTTAATTTCAATCATTGTTTTACATTAATCATGTATAAAGTATAATATTTACTATACATTAACTAACTAACTAACTCTATGGCCTATGGAACCCGGAGGTTCAGTGCCGCGTTCACAAAAGCTCTCCACTGACTTCTATCCTTAGCTAATTGCATCCAGTTTCTACTTTGTATTCCTATCTCTGCGAGATCCATCTTAATATTATACTCCCATCTGCGCCTAGGTCTTCCTAATGGTCGTTTTCCTATGGGTCTACCAGTCAAGACTTTGAAAGCATTTCTACTTTCTTCCATTCTAGCTACATGACCTGCCCACCTAAGCCTCCTAGACTTGACGACCCTAACAATGTTGGGTAAACCGTATAAACTATGTAGTTCCTCGTTATGAAGCTTCCGCCATTCCCCATTCTCGTTCCTCTTGGGTCCGAATATTCTTCTCAGGATCCTGTTCTCAAATACTTTCAGTCTATGTTCTTCCCTCAGAGTAAGCGACCATGTTTCGTAACCATACAGAACAACAGGCATGATTATCGTTTTATATATTTTAAGCTTCAAATTCCTCGACAGAATTCGCGACGACAAGAGATTTTGAACCGAGTAGTAACACGAATTCCCTGCTTTCAGTCGACATTTAATTTCTTCGTGAATATGATTTTCGTCTGTTATTATTGATCCTAAATATTTGAAAGTATCCACTTTATCAAAAGCATCATTTAATATTTCAACGCCTCCACAATTTGCCGTATTACGGTCCCGACGCACTTCCATGTATTTAGTTTTCTCTGCATTTACTTCTAAACCCATGTCCCTGCAAGCGTTTAATAAGATCTCTGCATTTATTTCTACTGTTCTCCTATCATCCCCTATTAAATTTACATCCCCTATTAAATCAGCATATGCCATAACCTGGTGAATGCCGTTCAACTCTAGGCCCGGTTGCTATCTTTGATTTTCCTTATGGCGTATTCCAGCACAAAGTTAAATAATAATGGCGACAACGCATCTCCTTGTTTCAGGCCATTTTCGACGTGGAAGCTCGGGGACAAAAATTTTCCTACCCGGACTTTACTTTGGGATTCACTATACATTAAATATTCTAAATATCAGGGGAGGATCCAGGACGGAATTCAGGGGGGCGGTGGGTTGTAATACTACTACTTAGAGCTACTTTTAAGAGCTCCAAACTCTGGGATGGATTTTATTTATATGTAAAATAAGAAAGTTTCCTCTTCTGTGGACCCGACCTTGCTAAATACTGTATATTGATCTATCTATTAATATTTTATGCAACCAATTACTTTCATATTTAATGAACTTTCTACTTAATTCACTGTAAAGAGATATGCTTTACTCGAGTTTTTCTACCACTTGTTTGCGCCTCAGAGGTGCATATATACAGAAAGGCAAAGTAAAAGATGCACTAAAAAGTACAATGTTATAATTGTAGGCGATATTGTCAAGCACCACTTCTGATATTCCCGGATCAATAACCGGACAAGCATCACTTTGGAGGAAAATCTGTAATGCTCACCATCCAGCAACATCGCAACATGTCTCCAATATAGCCGCCAATTCTTGCCACTACATATTGGAAAACATCGCCACTTGCTGCATGATAATCAAACACTCTTGCGGACAGATGCAGATATTGATCACGTTGTTGACTCGCTAACTGCTGCTATTCGTAATGCTTATGTCTGTTCAACTACCCGCACCTGCACCCGGTCATCCAAAAGCAAACCTAATGACCTTCGCATGACTGCTATCGCCATCATCAAGCATTGTGCAAGAAAACAATGGCAAGGACTGAGCATTCCCAGCTTACTAAACCTTATATAACCGTCTAACGCAACTCCTCAAGAAACACTTGCATTGCCTGTTACCAACAATGGGATGGAAAATTGTAATTTCCGACGGATGACAAGCAAAGACTACTGGCGCTTGGTCCAGGCATCACTAAATCAGTTGACTACTCTACTCTCCCACTCCATGGGCCCAACAGCCTAGTCTTAGAAACCAATGAGAATTTGAAAGTATTTGCTTGCCAGCACTGCAATTAATTTCAGCCCAATGCCGATACGATAGACGAACGAACCATCCGCCTGGTGTACCGATTCATCCGCGCTGCACACCTTACAGATTCACTTCCAGTCACCCAATTCAGTACACTTCGGTAGGTCAAAGTCACTATAAAATGATTAAATCCAGCGCAAGATAGTATCACTCTACTCGCCTTGCAGAAAGCACCTTGGCAGTTACTCATTTTGCTATGTTTCATTTTCAGTGCCATACTTCTGACAGATCACATCCTAACGTCGTGGAAACTAGCAACAGTTTGTATGCTGCTTAAGGTTAGGAAAAATAAGCTTTCTCCTCAGAATCACCGCTCGATCAGCCTGCGGTCATATGCTAGCAAGGTCATCAAGAGACTACTCTACCGCCGTTTATTACAAATTAGTGAAGAACACCACCTTCTACAACCTCACCAATTTTCCTTTCGACGATCTTTCAGCACCACCGTCCAACTGGTACCAATGTTTTAACATATCACTCAAGGATTTAATGACAAGGTACACTCTATCATTGTCTTTCTCGATGTCGATAAACTTTCGCCCACGTGTGGCACGTAGGCCTTCTTTCACTTTATAGCACTTTAAATTTGGCTTCGAATACTATATGTAACTTTGATATCCTCTGACGAAGGCACGTCATCACTGCATAGTATATAGTTATTAGCTCGTACAATTCTAGATCTATTCTTATGAAAAACGTTAATGTGCATTTAATTGAAAGATAACTTATACCTGTATGCAACTTTAAACTTACATTTATATTATCTTGGGTTTATTAAGAATCAAATAAATGATTTATTGTAATAAAGGAATAAGAAAGTAAAATAGCTGAAGTTAGTTATCAATGTAGTTCAACGAGTTTCCTATGCCAAAAATTATCAAAAACAATTACTCACAACAACTCCAAATCTGTGCAGTTAGTCATATGGATCTCAATACACAAAATAAATAGACAGAAAAAAAGCCTAATCGCAATGGTGCATTATTGCATCGCAGAAGTGTATTTCATACACCAGTGTATTCAGAAGGGTCATTTGGAGGGATCGGATGAATTCCTAGTTGTTAATATAGGCTTAAAATCAGAAAAGAATAGTGCAATAATTTATAGAGAGTATTCTGAGAGAAAGTGGTAATACTGTGGGAAATTGTACTGTGTTGATTCTAAGGAGAAAATATGAACATGGGTCCTTTTCTCAACGGTGTGAGAGCTAAAGGTTGTGAGCCATTTCTGAACTTACGTTGCTTTTTTCGCCACCCTGTAGTTATTCTACAGCAGTGAGAGATAGAGCATTTAAAAAGTCATAGAATAGCCTTTCCAACGATATGTAGCACGTGGCAGTGATGTCTTTATAAGGGAAGTTATTGAGGGAAATTTGGAAATTAGTGTTGCCATCCGAACCAATAAAAATTAATTAGATATGGAAAAGGGTGCCAGGATAAATACTGTATATAGCGTATCACAGAAATGCGAGCCCTAGTAATCACCCTATGTTCCAGTAGGTGAAATGTTAACGCCGTTACCATCGCTTCTTGAACATAACTATCCGGCTGGGTGACGAAAATGTTCACAGTGGGATCTGACAATGGATTTATCTCACATATGTCGGGCGTTTTTTCTGGTGAACATGTAGAATTACATTATGAAATATTTCCTTTCCATAGACTTCTGATGGATTATCTGACAGTGATTCATAAAAGATGGTCTCAGCAAACATGCAGACAAGATGAAGAAGATGAGAACACGGAGAACAATCTACCCATATAGTGAATTCCAAATCACCTGACAAAAGCGTAGATATGGGACCGAAATTCAGTAACGGATGCCTGTCTGGCCAGACAGTACGATGAAAAAGAATCAGTCATTCCTTCAGGATATTGTGCCCATTGACAGAATTAAGCACGAGCCCAAATTAAACTGGTAATCAATTGAATGATCTCATTCAGAAATGCCAGGTCTGAAGAAAATTCAATATAACCCTAAGGTAAAGTTCTTGTTGATAGTGACTTACGACTATAAGGTATTAGATATGATGAATTCCACGATGAAACTATCAAAGCTAGTGCTAACTCTTCTGCATCTGACTGCGATGCAAACATCCGGATTTTCTGCGGAATACTCCACTTCTCGTAGAGATTCTCAACGTACATTACTATCCAGAAGAAACAAAAACCACAATATCCTACAGGTGCTTTTGAAAATTCTTGGATTTTTTATATTTTCTTGATATGAGTTGTGTGTTTTCGACTTGTTCATATTGTTGAAGAAACCTTTTTAGAGTACTTAGTTTTTCTGGTATTACATCTGTAGTCTAAGCAGTAAGGCTGTGCATCATGATGCAATCCAAAATCTTACTCACATTTTACAAATAATTCAGAACTTGGCCGATGATTATATTGAAAGAATAGATTGGATTCGTGTGAATTCATTATTACTATTTGTATTTTAATCCTGTGTATACAATCCTTCTATAAGTAAACATTACATATTAATTTAATTACCTAAAGTTGCAGTTTGGATATTATCATTTGATGATCATTGTCAATCCAATATAATATCTCGTCGTCTGAAGTAAAATTTACTTTTTTTTTAGATTTTAATATACTTCCTTGTCTTTAATTTTAATATTCTTCTTCCTCCTACTACTCCTTATTTCTTACAGCTCCCCAAGCAATGTGCTAAACTGTTTCTTTTCTTTTCCTCTTTAAAAATTGCTCTTCTCTCCTTAATACTACCTTGTTGCTTCCTCATTTTCTATCTACCTAATTCCCTACCTTCTCCATGGTCACAGGTAGATGGCTTTTAATCGCTTCCTACGACTTCCTACGGCTTTCTCCTACAATATAATGCCTGTGGACAGATGGTTGAACAATCGATATAAATGTTCAGAAACACAGACCAACATACTTGTTTGAACATTTTGTCCAAGTCAAGTCAATACTAGGAAAAAGATAATAAATCTTCAGTGTAAGGGCTTGAAAAAGATCATAATTATGGGGCAATATTGTTTCTCAATGATAGTATATTTTCTACATAAAGGAAGTTCTCGAAAGAATCACTAATTAAAATCAGACGATGATTTCAATGTTGGAGGTAGGTCAATAAAAGTGGGGAAAACCATCTTATTCCGAAAGCACTGCTGGAACCCATTCCACGAGATGATTTGGGAAAATTTATTTCGCACTTGTTACATACTCTTTGTAGATATTGTAGTATACCAGAATTAAAACCATAAAATTATTATAATTTGTAAATAGTGAAATTTTGTATTTTGTAAACTTATGCGAATACTTAAAATTTGACTTAAATACGAAAATAGTAAGTTAAATTAATTTGTTTAGAGTTCTTTTCCAAATCAAGTTCACACATGAAAATGAAAGGAAATCTTTCAGTTTAACGTCCCACAATTATGCCCTTTAGGATAAGAGAGAAAGATTATTAAGGCAAGTGAAGGTTGATGGAAAATCGGTGGAATAAGAATGTGGAAGGGGAACAGAAGTACCCTGAGAAAACCCACTGACACAATGTTGTCCACCACAAACTTACTTGGTCGGGTATCGAACCAGGGACTCCTGTAAATGTATACAACTGTAAATTCAGTGATTTATTCAATCAACAACTATATACTTGCTATCAGTCTATAATGAGATAAGTCTCAGATTACTCACCCTTCAAAATCTACGTCAGCTACCAAACATTCACAGTATAGTTGCCTTTTAACATATTGCCTTTTCTGGTTTAAAAATCCCCTTATATTTCAAACACAACATTCATACTTTTTTTAAAGTTAAAAATAAATAATAATACTAAAACTTTTTTAGTCTTCAATTATTTGTTTTACATTTTCCTCTCTACATTTTCTCTCTGTTTTATGTTTTCTTCGTTTATATCTTTCATAAGATTCTACAAATAACTAGTCGAAAATTTTAATTACCAACAACCTAAAGTTCAATTTTCAATTGATACTCTAGTATATCACAATCATCACAAAATAGCAATATATGCATTGCTTTTTCTGAAGGTAAAGTACGATCTGACCTATCGTATTTTATTACTATAGTAATCATAATATAGAAACGTGTTAATAATTCCGTCTTGATATTGAACATCAATACGTCTAAAATTGTAAAGTGTGGTAAAAATTAAAACTCTCGTTTCATTCAGATTGCAAACGTCACTTTACGAGCTTTTGTATGTCCAGAACAAGGACTTCAAAATGTCGAAATTTAATTAGGTAAGGTAAATGAATATAGGTTAAGAATGCTAAACAGATGCATGTTCTCCAACTCGTTCACTTTCATGTCACAAAGGTGACTCTTTACGAGAGTGAGTGATCACGTGAGGTACTCCCACCCCAAGGCATGCACGCTATTTCATTTTCCTGTTAAATTATAAAACGAGTATATTACTCAACGATTCATGCGGGAGTCGTTTCTGATGGGCGTGGCAATATGAATAATTATTCAGTGAACAAATATTGTAACATTTGCTAGAGTATATGCATTATTGTCTTCATAAATAAGAGTCAAAATAATATAACAAAGGCAAACCTTTCCTTGGAATCCACACGTAAAGTTTTATATTTGTAATTTTTGGATTATTTTAAGTTTACTTGCTTGTATGAAGTTATCATTTTCAGCACCGAGGCTGTGTAAGGCAAACCTCAAACTGTTGATGTGGGATCGGAACCTCAAGCAAACAGAAATCGAACTTCAGTTTTCCGCACGAAACATGTTGAGCTATCACTTCTTAAAACATTTACCTTATTGAATAGCTCATAAGTAGAATAAGCAGTCCCAGACACAGTACCTTACTTGTTCTGATTTTGCTTCTCAACATCTACATTGCAAAAGAGCAAACCTACAGACATTCTTGACTTCTATAGGCTCTTTTGAAATAGACGGCTTCCACGAGCGGATGGTTGGCTCGGGATCCCAGAATAGTTCTCTCTTTTTCTTATAGGTGCTTCCTATGTCTGACTTTAGTTCAGGTTTTCCATAGATAATTTCCAGGGACTGGTTCTTTGGTACGGCTTCTAGAGGAGTTAAGTTCTTCTCCACCTCCACATTCTTGATCTTTGGTTCTTTTTTAAAAAATCACTCTGTTTCGTACCAACACAGCTTGACCCTCCGAATTGGACAAATCTTCTCCAAATTTAAGTTTCCCTATAGCTATTTAATCGATGAGAAAGTGAAAACAGAAAATTAGAAATATATATTATAGATAGAGTACTAAACCAGGAAAAGAAAGGTTACCCTTGCAGACATAGGAAGGATAGGATAGAATAGATAATAGAATAGGAAGGGTTTTCTGTTAATACAATGATTACATAAAGTGTGTCGAAGTTTGTTACATAATTTCTATGTTCTTTATAGTTTAGACGGCAGGTATAGGATATTTCTAAATTTACTACCGGTTGATGCAACACTGCTTGGAGTTTGGACTCTTTACAATACAGACAAAAGAGCTTATACTAATGCCTATTGGTAGGTTTCAGAAGTATTAGTAAGATATGGAATAAATAACCATAACTATTAGGCTCAATGTACTTTAAATTGTTCTCCTTGTGCCGCGCACACAGGTTCTGTAAGCGTGTGATCGTAAGTCAATCGCAGCCTGCCTGCATAGTCTATATCTACAAATTATACCTAATACTAAATAAAGGACTAAAACATTGAATGAATTCAGGAAGAAGTGCTAATCACTGTTAACGTAGATTACGTTCCACAAATTAAAAATTGCATTATATTTTCAAAAAAAAAATCAAATAAAAAATAAATAGTAAAATTAGTATAGAAAATAAGGTAACTATTATATTGTGTTTTCTTCCCGAAAATGGCATATGCATCTTCTAGTCATGATTCCACTATATAGTCATGAAACTTGTCTGTATTTAGTACTTCTGGGCAGGGGCGCCCGAAGAAAATTTTCTAGGAGGTGCATCTCCATGGTTGCTATATTATGTCTGGTATTTCTGGTATTTAATATACTGTACGTGGTTTGCTATATTAAGTATACGTTTTCATCAGCCAGGGGCGACCGGGCTCCTATGCTTCTGGGGCATTTTCTTCAAGGTACAGGAACATACCACTCACTTGCCCTATTGGCACAAGTGGTGTATCAGCGCGTCGTATCCATTTCTTTACCTCTTTCTTATATATATATAAAGATAATCCCAGCAACTGGACTTTTCTCCACAAACGCAGTGTGTATACTAAAAGAAACATCCACGAACGGTCTGTCCGTGTGCCCGTCCATCTGGAATACAATGCCATGTCTGTCCGTATACCCGTCTCTATGGAATACAACACCAAGTCTGTCCGTGTGACTAATCGGAGAAGAAAAAATCTCAAGGACTACTTGATGGGTTACCATAAATTTTGACCAGGATGTTGATGGTCTAAAGTTAGAAACCGAGGATGTGATATTTAAACCAGAAGTGGTAATAAGTAACCATTTACAGTTTTAACGTTGATCAACATAGAACAAAAACGGTAATAAATAGCGAGAAGTACTGTACTTCCCTACAGTCGATCAAGAGCCCCAGGGATACATTTCATCTCAGTCCTTCACTCTCTACTAAAACCAGAAGTGATATAAATTCACTACAACTTCCCGTTTCAAAATTGATCTACATAGAGAGAAAGAACGATAAGAGATAGCAAGGAACGTTTTCTCTGGGATCGATATAGCTTTTAAGAATAGATCTCTTTTAACCCTTCTATTTACACCGGAAGTGGCAGAAATCAAAAACTTCCGGTTTTAACTTTGACCACTATCTCGTAATAAACTGTAACAAATAATGGGAAGCGATTTTTTTTAGCAATCAATTAAGAATCCTAAGAATGCATTCTATCTCCACTCTACTCTCTATACTAAGACCAGAAATGGTAGAAATCTTACTGGCGGTACACGTGACACTGCTACTTGCTGAAATAATGTACGATCCCACTCCAATGTAAGGGGAAGTATTACGGTAGGAATTATTTTTTAAAAAATAAAGTGATAACGTATTTTTAAAGCATTTTAATTGCATTTGAAGTTACTGTCCACAGTGGGTTTGTTGGCACGCTGTGTAACGATATCTCAAAGATGAAATAACATCTTGTATGTGTCTAGCATATTTAGAATTCAAACACTTTACTAACAGTAGAATAGCAACTAATTCATACATAAGCTTGTTAGCAATGGAATAAAAATGTTTTAATAATTTTCTAAATAATAACGCGCTTTCTTATTTGTAATTTGTTATCAAGTCATTAAAGAAGTTTGTAAAGTATTCTTCTTCACACAAATGATAACAGTCTTCTATATTCACAAATGATAAGAATCTTCTATATTAAATTCACTATAAGTCATATAGACTATAGAATTAGGCTTATGTTTCATGTAGAAATAAACACACACCTCGAATAGATCCGCAGTTTTTTGCCCCCGATAAAGTAGGTCAACCACGTCCGTTAATGAAACTGACAGATTTAACTGATTGTAGTAAAACTATGGAAGACTGATCATTGAATGTAAAGAAAATCTACCACTTTATCTTCTTTAAATTCAATAAATTATAAATATGGGGAGAAATAAGCATCAATTTTATGTTCTGGAAGCTTTTGAGATAATTGGAAACTTATAGAACCTCGCAGCTGCGAACACAATATTTTGATGGACGGTATCTTCAAAATAGTTCCCCATATACAACAGATATGTATTCACAGGTTTACACTTTACGGGGAGTTTCCGTTCGTACTCTGTATACTACCTAGCAGGAAACAGGAAGAGTGTTTCAGGATCCTGTTTCTGATTAAAGAGATAGCTACTAAAGGTAGTATGACAGTAATTGTAGACTTCGAAACACCAACTATGAATGCTGTTGCTAGTGCTTTTTGCCTGATGAAGCCGTTCGTGGATATTTCTTTTATTATACACAGTGTTTGTGTAGAAGAGTTCAGCCGATGGGATTGTCTACTTTTTAATCATAAATAGGTTAGGAAATTGATACGACGAGCTGATGCACTACCACTTGTGCCAATGGGGCAAGTGAATATGTTTCTGTATTTTCAAGAAACTGACCCAGAAGTATCAAATGTAAAAAAGTTTCATGCCTGTTTATTGCAAGTTTCATGCCAATTTCACAAAGTAAGTACAATATAGTAATTACCTTAGTTAGAAAATAATACTTGTAAATTTAACATATTACTAACAACCAACTGTTGACACAATGCTTAAATGTGAGACCTCCAATCGTTACTGAATGTCTTTTTGTCAAGTTTTGATTTATGTTAGTAATTAGTGTTTCTCTCTTTTCCAGAGAAGTATGGAACCATTATGACAATATTGATGCAAGAACAATTAATATTGTGGAGGGGTGACATTCTAAATTAAGCAGAAAGCTAACAAAAGAACATCCCAATATTTTTTACAGTCGTGCAGCTTCTACAACAGGAACAGAGTGAAAATGAAGCTTCTTTGTTAATGTTGGAGATAGGAAGGAAGCCGAAGGAAATAAAGTTTAAATATAGGCAAGTTCAACAAAAGATCAAATCACTGAAAAGCAGACTGGAATGGGCGTAATGGACGTGGTGGCTTTCGTGGATGCGGTTGCTTACTGGTTACATTTAGAACAACGATGATTAGGTCTTGTATTAAATTGTATTAGTACATTAACAATATCCGATATTTTATATTGCTGCTATTTACATTGACAATAAAAGTATATATAATACTATTATTATATGTAGTATAGAATCAAGTATAGAAGACAAATCATCTGATAAAGTGATGCCGAGAAAGGCTCTTTCTTCATGAATCTGCAGCCTTATGCATCCTCTTGCATTTTCGCTTAATATATAACCAAACATGTCTTGAAGATGGAAATTGTTGCATCTTTCAAGACTGCTAGCCTTAGTATGCTGGAAATAAACTACTGGATATCCGATTATTATTATTATTATTATTATTATTATTATTATTATTATTATTATTATTATTATTATTATTTTGTGAAATGATTGATATTAACAAAAATAAATGTGTTTTGTGTTCGTTTCAGTTGCAATGTCAAACGGTTTTCTTGTAAATGAGTCAATCAATTTTCCATTTCCCTATGGCAATGCTATTCAACCTGGGGTACGCGTACCCCTGTGGGTATGCGAAGATGTTTCTGGGGGTACGTAATTCTAAAATAAGCATAGTTCCAATATTTATTGAATGGTCATAGTTGGAGAAAATTTCTTCTTTCCAATGGACGATTTTCGAGATGACGTCAAGCGCGTCCAATATTTCCAAGTAATTAGTTAACATTTATTGTATACAGTCTCACAATCAGATTTTTTTTTCACACGCATGAATCCATTTTTTACATCTCTTTAAAATCATCCCACAATTTTGGAAACCATCATTCCATCATCCCCGTAAATAGTATTTTGATTGGCACACTGATTGTCCTTTAGTTAGATCTCTGTTTGTGCCCCTTCTTAATCAACAGTACATGTGTATTGAATTTAGTAAGTTCATTTCGACTTAATTTCTTTTAAACTGCTTCAGGGGTACACAATTGGATGGCGAACAGCGTCTAGGGGTACGCGAGGAAAAAAGGTTGAATAGCAGTGCTCTATGGCTATTGAAAAACACATTCATCTTTGGAAAAGTACATGTGAATATTACTGCTAATAACAGAACTGTATTCTCGTTATTTTTCCTGGAAGAACAAGTAGAATAACATCCAAAAATTATTATAAAATTTGAAGAAATAGTTATTCTTCTTACGGAATCTATAAAAATTACTAAATAGTTTATTACAGCCATTAAGAACATATGGGTTCCTATCTGTATAAAAAATGCACTAGGAGGCATGCATTTCGGAGCTGCATTTCCCTCGAAAAAAATCTCTCCTTTCATAAAATTCCCTGTTTCGAAAGATTATACAGAACGGGCATGAATCCTAGACATTCATTTTCCATCAACAGAAAATTGTATTATTTCTCATAAACATTGAAAATTAGCATAGGAAACGTGCTTTCTAGTCACTTTAACTCCGGAGCTGCCTGAAAGCTAACTTTGTTTTGCTTCAAATAGTTCATACACACTGTTTGTGCACGATTAAACCATGTTTTGTGTAATTGTACATGACTACGAGCTTATAAAATCAAACTTCTTTAGAGTGAGGTTAGGAGGCTGAGACATTGTTCAGACCAGGCCGGTAGCCAGCCCAAAAATGTAGGGGGACCTGATCCAACCATATTATAGTTCATCACCATATTATAGTTCATTTGAAAGCCTACCGTGAAAATTTTAGGGGGAAGCAAAAATTTAGGGAAGAGCCGGCCCCTTAGACCCCTCTGGATACGGGCTTGGTTCAGACTTAAAAGGTTCATATATTTTTTTGCGTTCTATTACGTACTCATTTATATGGCACTGCAAAGGTTTTATACAAGCTGAGTATTGGAACCACAAAACAGGTTGCAGCAATAAAGAGTGTGTGGTCTTCTATCTGCGTAACTAAACCGATTGACTGGAACAAAAGTAAGTACCATATCAAATTACAGTGCTGAAAACAGCTTGTACAAGAGAAGGGGATAAAAGCTGGAAGATTTATCACCCTAGACAAGAGGTTTAGGTAGGGTGGTTGTTGAAATGGATATTCTCGCCTTTCTGGATCCAATTTCCATTGGATATTTTACTCATTCATTTACATCAAAGAGTGTTTATCTATCACCTGGTACAATTTGTCTTGTGGATCGATTAGTTAATTTGAATTTAGTGTTCTTTGACTTAATCAAAATCATAGCTCATTTAAATAAGCACTACGTGGATCAACGATTTTTTCTTAGCGCTTTAGAAATCCATGTTTCATAGCAGTCTAGTAGCTAACACTATGAAATGAAATGGTGAAAGTAGTGACCATCTAATTTCTAGTACGTTGTAGTACTTTTTAGCTAATAGGCTAGGACTGACTACTTTATTCCATAGTACTTTTTAGGTACTTGGTTCAAAGACAGTGGCTCCTTTGTTTCAAGGTATGGACTCAAAGCCAGTGACTATTTTCTCTCATAACACTCTCTAGATACTATGATCAAAGTTAGTGATTTCTTTGTTCTATATTATTTTCTAGGTACTAAACTCAAGGAATGACCACTGTTATTCATTGTTCAGCCTGAAATACAGTTCGAACTTGTTTCAAAGCTTTTTTTTTTTTTTTTGGTAAGTTACTCAAAAATAGAGGTTACTCTTTCTCACAATACTCTAGATACTATTCTCAAACCCAAATACTTGGTTCAAAGTCAGTGACTACTTCTAGTACTTTGTACAATAGGTGCTAGGTTCCAGGGGTAAAAGTGGATCTGAAAAGGTAGGGGGACGGTAGGAAGCGGCATTACATCACACCGTTCCCCCTGCCTCTCTTTACTCATTGCAATTTTTTTAGGCTCTGGGGGGACGCTGTACATATTTTTTCGAGGTCGGGGTACGGCGTTTCACCGCGATCCCCCTCACTTTTACCCCTGCTAGGTTCAATACTTTGAATAATTGGTAATAAATGGTACTAAGCCACTGATCATTTTGTTTCTAGGTACAGCGGTGGACACTTCTAAATGGTACACCTTAGCCGTAAATCTCCATATGGCTGTACCATTTAGAAGTGTCCACCGCTGTACAAAAACATTACGAATTAACAATATTGATATTATTATTATTATTATTATTATTATTATTATTATTATTATTATTATTATTATTATTATTATTTCAAATTTGTGTAAAAAGTTTTGCATCATAGTGGTAGTGTGCTCACTTTTGGTGCATGCGGTTCCTGATTTGATCACAGATACCGCCAAGTAGGATTTATTGTGGATATACACCGTGTGTATATGTTTTCTCGGTATACTCCCGTTTCACTTTCGTCTCTCTACCATTATCACCCATCTCATCATCATCGTCTTTCTTAGCCTCGACGCATAAATGTGGAACGTAAAACTGAAAAAAAAAACTGATTCAACGGTGATGTTTTTCTTAAAACTCCAACAAAGAACGCATTGATGAACAATAAAGTGGATCAGAAAATCTGAAATTCACAAACCGATTGTGACATAATGTAAAAGAATTGTTTTTGGCAACAATGATACACTTTAGCTATAAGATTGGAATTTTGTTATCAGTCATTAAAACAATTTCAGTATTTCAAACAATTTTTTTTAATGCTTGACTAGGGCCGAAATTCGAACTTTATTCACGTTAGTGGCAGGGGTAAAAGTGAGGGGGAACGCGGGGGACACCGTCACTCACCTCCGAAAAATATAAACGGCGTCCCCCCAGTTCCTAAAAAATAATTACAATGACCAAAGATAGGCAGGGGGAAGGCGTGATGTCGTGCCGCTACCTACCGTAACCTTACCTTTCCAGATCCACTTTTACCCCCTAGTTAGTGGGATTATAAGGTTGTAATGTTGGTCCTCTGCACGATAACTCTTGATGGAAAGCGAATTTTTGAATTTTGTTTATTTTATTTTGCAATAGATAGCTGGAACGATTACTTCGATCGAATTCGTTAACGGGTAACGGGGACTTTAACGGTGGTTATCTATAACTCATATCTCATTATTATAAACACATTTTTTAATTCTGTTTTTTTTCGCAATACATAGCTAAAGCGATTATCTCAATTGGTATCGTTAATGGAGTCAATCCATTAACATTTGAACGGGTAACGGTGACGTTAACAGTGGGCTATTTATATCCCAATTTCATACATGTAAATTTCGCATGCTTTTTTCTTTACTGTCCGTAGCAAAGGTTATTTTAAAAAATTGAATCTGCATAAATAAAAATGAAAGTGACTATGTTTATGACTTAATAACTCTTGAACCATCAGATCGATCTTCATCAAGTTTTCAACATAGATGAGGTACGGGCCTGGGATGGTTTTATTATTTCATTTTGACATGTGGGAGGGAGAGATATATATATAAAAATGATGGAAAATGACCGATATTAGTGCCGAATTCATAATTTTCTGGGTCACTGAGATGAACAGCGACACTTCCAATGCCAGTTAAATCCAAATTTAGCCCCGCAACTTTGGGGAGGACGAGGGGGAAATATATTTAAAAAATGGTCGAAAATGACCGATATCAGATAGGGCTTCAGTAACAGTAAAAAGTGACTGACTAACGGAACATTATTAATTTTTCTTATTTTAACCCTGTGAAGTGGGTACTTTGCGCTAGTATTATTATACAGTAAATGGGGATTGTTTCTGCATCCGTGTTCACTAACCTTTGCAGTTACAGTTATCAGTAGAACAAGTTAGTTATAGAATAGTACAGTAGAACAGTATATACATTACAACAATAGAACACTAATTTAAACACATATTTTGTCATTTATCTTGTTTTATACAAAAGAAACAACGTTGTTTTAGTTTTTTCGAAAAAAAAAACTGAAATTAACTCAGCAACTGCTTAAGTTTGATAATTTGATTGAAATTTTGCTTCCGTTTTCAGGTCAGATGCTATAAATGAAACAGAACATACTGTTATATTTGAGACAAGTGGTCTCACCGGTAATCAAACTCCTGACCACACACTGAGAAAAAAGTTGTAGGTGGTGTACTTAAAAAGATTTGTTACATGCGTAATTCCTGTAGTTTTTGGACTTAACGTACAGCAGACGTATAACTGAAAACGCATGTTTTATAATACTTGCTGTATGTGTTCCATCTATACGTACTTTCCGTATGAAACAATGTAAGCGGTCAGGAACTCACATACAAATGGACGTATATAACATATAGCTGACGAAGGTAACATAATTAAATGCATGTGATGTACGGACAACTGTTAGATGTCAGACATCCTGCAACGGCATGATGTAACATCTAAGGGCAGTGCCTATGTAGCATACGGATAACGTATGCTCCGTACTGATTTCTATAGTAAGCAAAAGGATACCATATATTTGTACAATATACCGCTGTCCGGAGAACGGATTTTTCTCTGTACACGTACAGAAAATTACTGAGCCACAGGAGACATAGGACGATTTTTTTAGTACCATCAAAGTATTTCACAATCTTTTTATCACTAAAAATTCCATAAACCTTTGAAAAGGGTTTAATATTGATCATTCGTGACTCTAGTCTCAAGTTTTTGTGTGTGTGTGTGTGTGTGTGTGTTTGTAAAAAAAAAAAAAAATACGAAGATGAAATCATGCAATATAATGTATGCCCACGTAAAACTTACTACTTAATTCATTTTGTTTTATCTATGTGTCTACTAAACTGAGGAGGATTCGAATTCATTTAACTTCTCCTTTTTCAGGCTTCGTAAACAATAGATTATCCCAGAAATCTCATTGAATTGGTTATATATTGTATAATCTCTTAGGAAATATTTTACATATTTTGGGGGAGAAGCCGGTGAAATTTATTAGAAAAGAAACTGTCTGGAATTCTAATGAAGCTTTACCACTCTTCCCTAACAAATGATAGGTCCCGGTAGTAACGCAGAGAGCATACTTTACAACTGACGTTCTTCGTTTTTATAAGGACTATTTGGAACTAATTTATCAACAGAGAACGTACGTTCGTACAACTTGTATGTTTCACAGTACTGATAAATTGTTTCGTATGGTTACATTTTGGCTTTTTATAATATATTTGTTAAATTTTATTTAATACAATACACTACATACATAGGAGTATGGTAGCTCCTGCCAGCCGGTGAGCTGTAGCCGAGCGGTCTGTGAGCCGTTAGGCAGATGATCGTGAGACGAAACTCGTCGGGTCTTCGAGTTTCTCTAAAATGCATGAGCATTTTCAACTAAATGGATTATTATTATCAAGAGAGAACATTTCCATCAGGGGAGCACTCATGTGAGGAGTTCACCGGGTCCGGACGCCCCTAAAATTTGATAACTGGATATATATTTGCATACTTTCTTAATAAAACTATACTTTTTTTAGTAGAGAAATGATTGATGTAGCCTAAACATTTTGATCTTGCACTTTATATGTACTCCTTTGCTTATAACACCATTGGGTGGATTTTCTCTGGATTCTCCCGTTTCCTCCCACTTTCTTCATTCCACCATTTCATTCATTTCCCATCATCATCGTCTCCTTTAGCCTACACGGCATAAAGATGGGACATTAAACGTTTCATTTTTTCTTATAAAACCAGTCTAGTTTTATATAAATATAATTTTTTTCTGAAAATATAGGTGGCACTAGTTAACGATTATTTATCGTTTTTTAGGGTGTAGAATACCATTGGTTCAGTACTACATAAACGTAGTATTAAACCACCCCACAAAACTTTGGATCAACCCCCCACCCCCAAGAAAAAATCAGAATACTCGGATATGCGTGATTTCCACAATGGCCAATTTTATAGTAGAAGGAAATAAAATTTGACTTGAAAGATCTGAAAATGTACTGTTTTGAAAACAAAAGAATCCGTTAACGCAAATACTTTTTTATGTTTCCTTTTGAATAAAAATTGACGAAGTGAATGCATAAGGTGAATGTGGTAGAAACGAGTGATTTTACTTTGTGCTTTCTATCAAAATCACTCCTGTTTGCATATACGTTGTTGTATACACAATCCGGCAGAACTCATCCCAAAGCTTCAGAAACCATCGAAAAGTCAATTTCACAAAGAAGTGGAAATGTTCCCTTTCGGAAATAAGCTCTTCTACTGTCCTCAATGTTCCTGTGTTCGTATCCCTGACGACTCTAGTACTCATGAAAAGTATAAGAAAGAGAAAATAAGAGAAGGAAAGAGTTTTTTTTAAATGATAGAGCACTCACCACTGGTAAGAGGTGTCCCTGGTTCGATCTTAAAAGATATGAATGTAGTGAATAACATCATATCATTGTGTTTTCTGGGTGTTTTCCCGTTTCGTTCCTTTTGTAATAATTCATTTTCATTAGTCTTTCCTGTCTTTAGCTTACAGAGAGTAAAACTATTTTTTTTTTACTAGGTATAGACTTGTTTAAGAAATCTTGGCCAAGCACTATGCTTTTAAGGATCGTGTTTCGACAACCGTACGTATATACGGTAGGGAGAATCAAAAACTAATGTTACAAAGCCGATATTTCTGGAGTTTCATCTGTTACAGATTAGTGAGGAGTCTGCTGTAATTTTACTACATGTAGTTCACAACTGAGTTCACAACTGTGCAGAGTTTCAGTCACCTGCCACCTTGGCGCTAGTTGTAAGTCATCACAAATGGCAACTCGTTTGGAAAACTGGTCTCGCGAAGAAGTGCGCTCAGTTATTCGATCTCTATGGCCAAAACATGCAACCACATCTGAAATTCACCTGCAGCTGGTACAGGAAACGGCCAGGAATTCTCACCGAGACATCTTCCTTCACGACAACGTGCGTCCACCTACAGCCCAAAGACCACCATGCTGTTGAAGCAATTTCTCTGGGACATCATCGACCACCCTCCCTATAGCCCTGACCTCTCTCCAAACGACTTTCACCTGTTTCCGCACTTGAAGCAGTACTTAGGAGGCAGTTGCTTCGCTTTAGACGAGGACGTGAAACACTTCTTGACAACGTGGCTGAACACGTATGGACAGGATTTTTACTCATCCCACGATGCGACAAGCGATCTCAACCGACATGGAGACTATGTCGAAAACCTTACTTTCTGATCACTCCTCGTAATTCTAACACTTCGGTTTTAAATAAAGACCTCAATTCGCTAAAGAAAATCTAATTTGTTTGATTTATTTCTGATTATGGGTAAGAATACAGGGTTTCTGAAAGGCACGTGGGTGGCCAGGTTTTCTTGAACAAGACTATACATCCTCAAAAATATCCAGAAGTGCACATACATATATATTATACTTCTCTTTAAACATTAAAACAACAGAGTATACATATTTTACCGTTATAAGTTAATTGTTTTTTGTAACCAGGAGAATTCTTTCTAAGCTATAATTGAGATATTTCGACTTCTCATTTTTATCTATTTTTCCTGCTTTTCTCAAATACTCTTAAGTTCTTCCTGTTGTATACCAACAAAATGCTTTTTCAATCCTAGAGGATGAATACTATGGAAGGGAAAATAAGAAAAGTGGGAATACAAATACAAAAACAAAAACAGAAAAAACAGACAAAGGAAGAAGAACGAAAGAAAGAGGGGGAAAACCAAATGTATTCCTCCCTACAAACACAGGTATTATGTCTGTATCCCTAGACTTCGGATTGACGGTAACAAGAAGACTGGATGTTTTCTTGTAGAATTATGGTAAAAAAAAACCTTAGCTCACCAGAAAGGGAACCATCTATCACTGCACTTGTATTGACTAAAGTGGTAATCCGATGGTAATGAACGCGAAACAAAAAATAAATGAAACATAACCTAACGTAATACTCAAACTTTTAGTCATAGGGGGATGATTCTCACCTATAATTTTCACCTAGATTTCCTTTTTCGCTTTTTCCTAAAAAAAATAGTAAAGAGGAAGACAAAATTAAAGACTTTTTAAATTGTAATTGACAGACCTTGCTCAATACCAGTGGTGGTTCTTGTTCAAAGTCAAATCAGGAAGTAGGGGCCGCGGTGGCTCAGTTGTAGAGTGTTCACCTCTGGTGCTGGGGGTCTCGGGTTCGATCCCAGCCCCCGCCAAGTGAACTTTGTGGTGGTCAAACACCGTGTGCGTGGGGTTTCCCGTTTCCTCCCAGTTTCTTCATTCCACCATTTAATTCATTACTCATCATCACCGTCTCCTTTAGCCTAACTGGCATAATCATGGGACGTAAAACTCAAAGATTTCATTTCATTTTTTAAAAAATCAGGAAGTAATTAGCATTTTTGGCTACAAGCTAAGTGAGGGAAAACACTTAAAGCATGTACTAATTTTTATATACAGCTTGTAGTAATAAAATTTATTCTAATTTCCGCAGTTTTGTAGGAAGTATAAAGTATTAATATTTAAGGAATTTAATTTATTAGCCAAATCTTTTTATATATTTACCCTCTTTGCTCATGTGTTGGTCCATCCGGAAGACAAAAAAATATCAAGAACTACGTGATGAATCATCATCAATTTTGATCAGGATGTACAGGGTCAAGCATTATAAACTGGGTTCGTTGATAGAAGTGACCCAACAGTCTGATCCGAAGCTATGGCTTCCCCATATATTCCCATAGAAAGTTATTATAGATTGTCTCCTGAAAGTATGCAACCCAAGTATACATATACATATACAGCTCACAGATGACGAGAAGAACCCTAGCAAAAGTAGTGTGACGTAGGTATGGGCTCGCCCACTTTTCGCACGGGGGTTTCAAATGACACCACGGAATAGCACACAGATAACTACCCGGAGTAGCAGACGACATGTAAGTATAGACCACACCTCAAAAACCGAAAATGGACTTGACCGTGTCGTTGACCTTTCCCCGCTACCCCTGTTTTAGGGTTCTTCTCGTCATCTGTGAGCTGTACATATACAAGTATACATATACAAGTTGGTTGCATACATTTCAGTTACTTTCAATATTAACCTATTTCCTTCACGTGGTATTGTACACGTGACATTGCTACTATAGTTACAGATGTGATATCCCCATGAGCCGCCACTGTTTATAACTACACACATATTTTAGTTTAGATAGTAACTTCTTAAAATTCAAATTGTTATATTGTAACTTACAGGGATCCTTTACGTTCTCCACTATTTTAAGGAGTGACGGATAGACAACAAAACCTAGCTTAAGAAATAGCGTTTTTGTTTCGTCAATTGAAAGGCCTCAGCTTCAAATCTTGCAGATCCTAACTTCCGCATCAGTAGACGAAAAGGTGTAGTCTCCAAGAAAATGTTGGAATGGTATCTAATTAATTACCTAGAACTGGACAATTTCATTTTCTTGTTTGGAATCTCTCTGAACTATATCCAATATTACATGGATTAGATTACTAAGCTAGATCTTCGGAAATCGGAAATACACTAATTGTACGTTGCAAAACGGCAAAGGAAGTGCTTATATAGGTTTACATATAAGTGCTTTAATCATTATTTTAGATTTTGTTGTTTGCGTAGTAACCTGCTAAACAAATTTGGATTTGCATAGCAATTTATAAATTTTGTGTCAAATATAAAAGTAGAAGGGGAGTAAATAGAATATGTGAATAGTTTTCGATATCTGGATAGCATTATTAATGAAGACACAAAGCGCAAACAAGAAATAAAATCAAACATAGGAGGAAAGCGAAAGAAGCCTTTAGAAGAAAGAAAACACTCTTTTTTGGGACGTTGGATAAAGAGTTGAGGAAAAGACTCACAAAATGTTCGTGTAGAGTATTATACTACATGGGGTAGAAATAGGGGCGTAAATAAGGGCCCCGCAGACCCTGCATTGCGGGGGGACCCAAGCCATCACGGCGCCCCCAAATTGTGAAGTAGGACGTAGAGATGGGACCCTACTCCACGTTATCTGCGGGGTGGCCCCCAGGCTCTTAGTTACGCCACTGGGTAGAAACATGGACATTACGCAAAAGCGATGAAAAAGGACTGGAATACAAGTGAATGTGGGAAGAATTAGCTGGGACGAAAGGAAAACGAATGAATAAATATTGAAAATAATGGAGCAGAATAATTTTTACATGTAGTTGAAAAAAGAAAGACAAACTGGTTCGGACATTAGCTGAGAAAGAAAAAGAATATGAGAGACATGTTAAAAATACAGTGGCAGGAAAAAGAGGAAGAAGCGAAACAGGCTACAGTTGATGGACGATATTGAAACAGAAAATTCGTACACAAAGACGAGGAGGTTAGCTGAAGACGTGGGTGCATGGAAGTTTCTCAGTTGTGGCAAGTGACCTTCCGATAGTGGGAGGATATCTAGGATCATGATAATGATCTGCCATTTTTGCCTTAAAGATGGCTTATTATTATTATTATTATTATTATTATTATTATTATTATTATTATTATTATTATTATTATTATTATTATTATTATTTTATTGTTATTATTATTTTTAATAATAATAATAATAATAATAGTAATAATAAGGTACAGAATTGTTATTGCTGTTTGACTGTCTTAATTATTGTTTGTAATACTTAAAATAGTTATTTTTATATCACTTCATGTCGACGTAAAATAGTAGAATAAGTACTATGTAATAATAATAACAATAATAATAATAATAATAATAATAATAATAATAATAATAATAATAAAGGAGGGGTGGCGAAAAGGGCCAGAATCGGCCCCCGCGGGGGGTCGTTTCTAAAGTAGCTGTACGGACTGAATTTGACCTATATGAGCCATCTATAAGATATAAAACGTCAAAAAATAATAAGCATTTTCATACAGTGCAAAGTGGTTTATAGGAAAATATTTGTGGAAGGAGGCTTGTTGCAAGAAAATCCTTGAAAAGGGGTTGTTTTTCGACATTTACTAAGTTATTACGTATATAGCGCAACGGAGTACGAAAATGATTTTTAAGTATGTTGTGTAGGAGTGGATAAGCGTTAACATTTGTAAAAATGGCCACAGTACTCCACCGCGCTCATAGTGAAAATGAAACCCATCCCCTTGGGAAGAACAACGATGCCTCTATTATCACAGCGCATATGTGACAACAAACAGAGGGTTTAAGACGTTGGCTTAATGAGGATGATGTCATCATCGTAGATAGAGGATTCAGAGACAGTGTGAATCTTTTGGAAGACTTGAATCTAATAGTAAAGATGCCACATTTCCTACAGAAACAAAGTCAACATACTACACAAGAGGCTAATGAGTCGAGATTAGTTACATCAGTGAAATGGGTAGTGGAAGCCTCAAATGGTTTACTAAAAACTTTTCAAGCACTAGCCCAGGTCATGCCCAATTCTCAAGTGCCATACATAGGAGACTATGTCAAAATTGTAAGTAGCAACTGCAATGCATTTAGGCCTCCTCGAATAATGGAAGATGATGAAAGTGCAAAAATAATTGGAGAAAGAATGTTAGCATTGCATTTCCATCCCAATGAGTTGCAACACCGTTTGACTGCAGAAAAGTGGTTAAGAAAAGGGTTATTTGGCAAGAAATGACTGCTGACACTTTGACCGACTTCCCTAGTTTAACACTTGAAGAACTTAAACAACTGACCTTGGGCATATATCAGCTGAAACAGGCGACCTCTTATACAGCTGAACATACAGATGAACTAGGCCTTTACAAGTTGTTCTCACACAGAGAATGTTCAGATGTAACAAGAGTTTTAATTCAGAGTCGACACACATCGTCCAAGATACACACTCTATGTATACAGTATAATATAGCTACAGTTGGATCTTGGTATTGCCAGTGTAAAGGTGGAGCACGTGTTGTTGGATGCTGTGCTCACATTGCTTCTGTGTTGTGGTTTCTTGGTTACTATCGACACCTTCATCACCAAAAAGAAAGACACTCCGCACATTATCAAGATTTTATACAAGATGCTGCAGTTGGCTGGTCTGATGACGAAGATGCTGATGATAACGAAGCAGGAGACTCAGATTGACAGGAAAGTGAAAATAGAACCGTGTGTCTCTCTACATGTGTTACGGTACTGAGAGGTCTGTGAAGAACAAACTAATAAAATGACTATTGTGATATTGTCATTCTGTAGTAGGCCTAAATCACGAAGTTCTAATAGGGGATACCACAAATAGTGTTTTGACAACATAAAAAAAGGAAACGCTTTGTCTTTTTAATATTCATTTTGTTTCGTTTTCATCAGTAATGTTAGTTTTTTGTCCATGTTACCTACAATATAATACGATTGTGCATTTTTTGTTAACAAATGGTGCTGTGTAAAACCTTAATTGCAAAATATATTTGGTTAACATTCTGTTTTTCATACATATCTGATCTAGTACTACCATTATATCATAAATGAATTGAAAAATCAAGGGGGCCGATTTTGGCCCTTTTCGCCACCCCTCCTTTTTAAAAAGCACTAATTTCGTTATTCTACAGATTGCCTAAACTAATAGCTGATTTTGAATATGTCCATATGTTTTATTATTATTATTATTATTATTATTATTATTATTATTATTATTATTATTATTATTATTATTATTATTATTATTATTATTATTACATGATATTTCCGTATTGCTTTGAAGAAACCGGAATAATGGACATTGAAAACTGAAATCTAGAATAATCTAGAAACAGGAAGGTACGGTGGCTCAATGGAAGATCGCTTACCTCTAGTACGTGGGGTTCCTGGTTCGATCCCCCGGCTAAATAAGCTTGTGGTGAATAATATGGTGTTTGTGGTGTCCATGGGTTTTCTCGGGGTACTCCCGTTTCCTTCCACATCTCACTTCACCAATTCTTCCATCCCCATTCACTTTCCTTAATCATCGTCTCCTTTAGTCTAACGACCACAATCATAAAATGTTAAACTGAAATATTTCAATTCATTTTTCTAATGAAAAGCAAGACGGCCAAGTAAACCGAATTAGATATTCCAGATATGGGTGTCCGCAAGGGAGAGCAAGGGGGACAATTGTTTTTCCCTGGATTTTCGAAAAGTGTTAGATTTTAATTTTTCAAATACGTATCAAAATGTATTAGATTTGCTTACTCATTAGTTACAGTATTCAATACATATGTTTACTGCAGATAATAAAGTGCAATGTGCATAAATAATAATTTTACATGAAATAGTTCATGAGCATGAAGGTGTGTGCATTTGTGGGTTTGTTTGATTGCTGGTCTTTTTTCCCTCCTTGAAATAAAACCTTGCGGAAGTGCGGTGCTATGTCACAATTAAAAATTCTTTGAGTTTTACGTCCCACGGTTATGCCGGTTAGGCTAAAGGAGATGGTGATGATGAGTGATGAATGAAATGCTGGAATGAAGAAAGTGGGAGGAAACGGGAGAACCCCGAGAAAACCCACACACACGGTGTTTGTCCACCACAAAGTTCACTTGACGGGGGCTAGGATCGAACCCGGGACTCGAAGCACCAGAGGTGAACGCTCTACCACTGATCCAGATGTCACAATTAGATGTGCCATTTATTATCCCCCCATACTAGTACAGCTTGAAAGGGAAATGTAAAGATAGAAGAGCAGAAAAAGAAGCAACGCTGAAGTCAGTGATTTTGTTATTTATCTTGTTTCCGAAAACTAAATTGGGCAGTTCTATCTACATCTCCAGTTTCTCATAATACAGGGCAAGTCAAATTGGTAGACTCGATTTCAGAAGTTTATTCTGTAAAAATCTAATAAACATATGTTATTGTGAGATATATATATAGGCTAGGAAAGGCAAATTGTCAATGTTTTCTTCAATCATATCACAAGTGTTGTATTTGAGCATCTCGCATAACATTGCACGCATCAAACTGATAGTCTATCTACGGCCAAACTTTTTGTACTAATGTTACGGCCAATATCAGCAATTCATTTCATGCTTGCTGCTGACTCGTAGTGGTAGAAAGTAGAATCACTGCGTGGAAACTAATCTTAGAAAGTTAACCTTCTGAAGCGCATGTCTCACAATAAACATATATTTATTACATTACATAGAATAGATTTCTGAAATCGGGTCCATCATTTTGATTTGCCCTGTTTGATGTATATAGTCCGTAGTGAATTTATTAGTGTTATTGAGAACCAAAAAGGAAACGTTCAGTTTTCGAGGAAACATTTATCAGTGAACTTCAACCAAAAATAGGACCAAAAGAGAACCGTTCTGTCATAAACAGAAAAAACAATGATATACCTTTTTATTATCGCAAAAAAAAAAATACCTTAATTCCATAATAAATTATGATCAAATATTATTTGCCTTCTTCTATTCGATTTTACATATCCATCGTATCTCTATGATTCTGTACAGCAAAAAGAGCTTATTATATACGTATACAGGGTGTAACATAAATGCATGGGCAAAAGGACGAGGTGGTTGCGGACATCAAAATAGGTAAAAATGTTCCTATAAACATGGGCCCGATGCTGCTTCATTTCCGAGATACAGGGTGCTCAAATGTCAAGTGCCTCCATGTCTCACTATGGTAAAATGAATGGAAATGTTCAATATTGCAAGAATAATACAATTAAGTGGAATTATACCTGTGCAAATACATTTACACTACTATAGAGAATGAAACTAATCAACATTTGAGGTTATTGGGATATCAGTGTTGCCAACCTGGTACAAATTGTTATATTTTTAAATAGCCTTGTCTTTCGAAAACAAAGTGGAATCTTCCCCATGTTTAGAAATGTTTTGATGTAAGGAATCATATGCAAACGAGTGGACGTCTTGTGCTATTTGAAGACTTACCACTTTATACCAAGTTGGCAACACTGGCAATCTAATAACCTCAAATGTTGATTAGTTTCATTCTCTATGGTAGTGTAAATACATTTGCACATGCATAATTCAATTTGATTGTATTTTTCCTGTAATAGTGAATATTTCCATTCACTTTACTATAGTGAGACATTGGAGGGACTCGACATTTGATCACCCTGTATCTCGAAAACGAAGCAGCATCGGACCCATTTTTACTTATTTGGATGTTCGCAATTACCTCGTCACTTTTGGACATGCTTTTATGTTACACCCTGTATATGCATGAATCCAGGATGTGTCATTTTCTCCATTGTCAAATGAAGTATGATCAAATGATTACGCGTGTGTATATGTGTTTATAAACTACTTATAATCGTCATTTAACAAACAATATCAACATAGAAGTGGAAATTATCCCATGAAAATGTTATGTTTTCCGTTTCTCATAGGAAGTGAAACTTGGTAGTTGTTCCAACCCTGCTTGATAACATGAAACATCAACGTGCAGTGTATATGCTAGGGAACCGAACGAAGCATGTCTTGTTATTACCTGTGTCGTAATCACACTGCTGTTTATTAATTTATAGTTTAATTTCAAGTTTATGCGTTAGGAAACATTAAAGAGAACGTAAGAGAAGAGAGGGAGAGAGCGAATGAGTGGATGAATATGGAAGTTGAGTTGTTTTAGACGCATCATTTCGAAGATATATATCTCGATCCGAAGATCACCTTCCTCGCGTACCTCTCTCCACTTATTGCGAGATGCGCCCTCCTCCTGTCGTTTATGAATATTGTTGTAAATTAGTTGACAGTAGCTTTTGCGAGTGAAAACTTAAAAATAGTTCCAAATCCAGGGTTTGTAGTGCTCAAAGATATTCTATCGTTGTGCAGAGTAGTCCGAAATATTTCCCCGCCTCCAAAGAGAAGGGTAATTAAATGATCACTTTCTTTTGTGTATCTTTGCTCAATAATAAATGTACTCATAATGTAAATGATAAAATCACTTTCAAATACATTCTTTTTTTAGTTTCCTCATTGCTATATGGTTAGCGCGGTTTCGAGACGAAAACTCGGGTGATTCGGGCAAGTTCATGTGTTACACAGAGTCGTCAAAAACTGTATATGCGTTTTAACGAAAGAAAACTATATATTGTGTATTAGTGCTAAACTTATTATACACTACAAGTTTAATACATGTTTAATACTAATAAAATAATTAGTCTGTCATCAGTTTTTCGCATAGAAAGGAGTGATCCGGAGCTACCATATTTATTACGGGGATAGATCTTTACTAGATTTGATCGCCTTTTGTGATTTTTCAGGGAATTTTCCAGGAGTGATAATACATCCACATTTTTGGCTATTTTCTAAGAACACTGGCTTGTACGTAACCAGAATTACGTTTTGATGTTGTGGGTTTACATGGCAGCAGAGGATAAACATGTAGGTAATGATAATTATTATAGAAACTTTCTTCTTTCTCTCATTTATCCAGGCTTTAAATAAAGGCCGGGCAACGATGAGTACTTACAAGGGGCTGACCCCCCTGAAACTTTCAACTGTTTGTAAGTATGTAATGTGTTAAGGTGAACTGAAGTTAGCCCTTAAAAAATGATCTCAGCTTTAACTGCCTTAGTGTTCTGGCTACGACCCTGGTGCTTATTCTTTTTATCCAAGTTTTGAACACAGCAACGATAGGTGATACCAGCTAGTATTATAATAAAGCACAATACAAGTTTCCTGCACCATTGTGTAACATACTTCTGTAACGATGTTGCAAACTTTTCAAAAATCACAGCTGAAGAAGCAAGACTTGAGGCTGTACAAGATCTTCCGGATCTTCTTTTGTGTACATCACAAATGGTACTGTGCATCGTAAACTTGTCAGAAAGCCGTGTAGGAAGTTCTGTTCCAAACTCAAGCCTCCACTGAGATTGAGCTTTACCAAATATTTTTTAACTTGAAATATCACTTTAAAATGGACTTTCGTTCCGCAAATGTCAAGTGTGCACCAGCCATTTTGTTTCCACTATCATACGTCATACATCACATGTTACAGTCATGATAATACGGATATTTGTTGAGGAAATACCGTACTATATATTGTAATAAAATTCAGTTCAACTTCAAAAACAATACGCAGGTACTACTTATTAAATTATATATACATTATTCTGGCGAACTCTGTCTCTGTAGTCTCAATGCTAGAAAGGACATTAAACTTCAATTTAACGAAATATCTTATTTATAGAAAACTCGACTTGTAACAAATGATATTGTTGCATATTGTTACGTAAGTGAACTCTCTCGTGGCTGTTAGCCTACGTACTTTCGGCCGAGGAGACCCGAGTTCAATTCCTAGTGGGAGCTCGTCTGATTCCGATCACACATTAGGTTCACTTTCTTATAGCTTCGGTACTGAAAGGACTTTAAAATACAAACCAATCAAGCAACCAACTCATTTTATACATAAAACCTTTTATTCATATATATATATATATATATATATATATATATATATATATATATATATATATATATATATATGTTAAAAGAACTTTTTATATTATACGTGTATATAATATACTCAGTTCACTTACTCATAAAATGTAAGAAAATCAAGCTTCGTAGTCGCTCGCATGTATAAGTAATATCGTTTAAAAACTCCAAATAATGAGATTAGCCTAAGTTATTACAACTCATATTTACAGTAGTACAAATTTTGATTGAGTATTTTGAAAGTAGTCTGAAGCAAATCTCTTGATTGTTAGTTATTTGTTTCCTCTAACTCAAATGTCATGAAGTGAAAAACTCCAATTATCGGGATCAATGAGCTCTTGGCGCAATCCGAATATGTAGAAATACCTTTAGACTTTTAACATGTCGAAGAAAATTAGTTGCTTTGCTGTGCACACTCGTTCTTGTGCTGTCAGGTCCTGCAAACGCTTGATCGAAAGCTGTACGTTGTTGCGTTTAGACTGCTGTTCCATCCACTTCAAATCTCTATCAAAACAACCACATGACTTATCCTCAGTGGCTTTTTTTCGGTTTCAATTCAAGCCACTTCATCACATTCATCCACCAGTTGAGATTCAAACACTACGTTACTAATAATTTTATAGTTGCTCAAAATTTGAAGTCCCTGATCCGTTGAATCGCACTGTAACCATTCAATTGTATTAGGAATAGCCAGGCATTTCTCATGATAATATCCTGCATGTTTTCAATTGATATTTCTGTCTTAGCTTTCTTTTATAACTTTCATTTCGTCAATCAGGCTTTTTAATATCTTTCTTATTATTCCGTGTATCAATCCAGATATTTGACGATCCGGATAACTCGAGTTTCGACAATATGAGTTTGATTGTACTTAATAACGCGTATTCCAAAGATACGGAATCGTGTATCCATAGGTGATACGGAGTCCATTACCCTCGCAGTGTTTTTCTAAGTTATTGTAGAGCAGTGATGGCCAAATGGCGTCCCGTGGGCTGGATACGGCCCTCGAGTATGTTCCATATAGTAAGGGTATACCTGTATAGTATGTAAGTCATATAGTAAGGGTATACCTGACGGCGGCCATCTTATTAATAGAAGTCATCTATTGCATTACTCTATTCCCATTTAATTTTGTGCTGGTTAATGATAAAGCAAAAATGGTTATACCGTTGGATTTATGGTAAAATTTGCTATTAATAAGGTGTCACTGTTATGCGTTTTGTTTAAAACTTTTGTCTGATTCAAATGGCGGATTTGAACATGGCCGCCATCAAGGCAACTCTTACCATAGACCTAACATTTATCCACCTGCTTTTTATTTAATTATTATCATTAACACAAAATTTACAAGGTGGGGTAAAGGACTAATACATATGCTGCAACAATATTTAATTTCCCTGTAACTTTTTACCAATTGCACGTAAATCAAAATTAACGTCACCATTGTTCTTCTGATGAAATTTTCACCTTAAATCATGTATCACACGACCCTATTCCTATTTTAAAAACTTAACCTTAATTCAAAATGGCGGATTTCAAGATGGCCGCCGTCAGGTATACCCTTACTATATGACTTCCCCCTAGTTCTAATATGTATCCATATATTTCTTATTCACCTTTTGTCGTTACAAGAGGTCTTACAGGGCTTTTACTTCCAACTGTATGCAGACTATTCTGTACTTCCATCTGATGTTCTGGTAGCTGTATCTCCTAAACCCCTGGAGCTTCGCACCTACAACTTCACTGAAATACTGACCACATTTAGTACTACTTTTTCATATATGTCTCAGTCAGCAAGTCGATTCACCCAAACGTAAGGTTTACTTGTCAGAATAGAGCAAAGATTCAGAAAATGTAAGTCGTACACATTTATCGAACGGGCATCGGTGGGGGAATATGCCCCCAAGTGTGACTCTTATTTTCAGCTAACCCACAGTCCGTTATAATTTGGCCATCACTGTTGTAAAGTAATGCATTTCTGCCTACTGTAGCGAATTCAAACACCGGAATCATATGACATGAGTTAGATGAAATGAAATGAAAGAAAAGTATTCCATAAATGGTCAATTCAAAACATATTTCTGCTTTCTGTGTAATGGTGAGGCTGCAAACAAAAATGTAGGCTCGTCATAATGGTTTGAGTAGCATTTTAGAAGGGGAGCTTTCCTTTGTACTTTCAGATTTTACTCTGTTACTACAAAAAATAGAGTTCTTATTTTATAATTTCCATTAAAGAGAAAATAGCACTGCTTATGCTTTCCTCTTAAAGTACAATTTTCCTTCTAAAGTTCCACTATATATGTGTCAAAGTGGTGGGGTGGGCCATATCTACATACGGTAGTTTGAAAGAGCAAACCTATTCAGATGTAGTTTCATCAAACACTACAGAACAAACCTGCTGTGAAACAATATTTTTTCTTCTGCTCTTCTAGTTTACAGTAGAATGATATCCCAAAATTTACCACATCTTTGTTCTTGAGATACTTCAAATATTGTAAAGACATAAATACTTGTTATTATGTATTGCTAGTAATTAATAACAATAGTAAATAATGCAAATTAGTTTGAACTTCGATTTATTTTATAGTTTACAGTTTTATGTAATAAGAACTGCATTAAATTATGTACTTCTCGTCCAATGATATTTGTTAAGTAGTAATTTTCTTACTAAGTACTAATTTTCTTAGTATTGTCCAAATTTGTCAAGCACTCTTAAAAATCTCCGAAAAAAACTTATGTTCTTCGTTTAATGCTTTTTTTGTTAATGAGACCTCATTAATCACTATTGGGGTATATTAGTAATAATGTGTAGACAAAACATTATACATGAGCTAAAAATGAAAAATGAACACTCAAGAAACATGAGCTTACGTGAATGAAATTTTATACACACAATCTATAGGTGGAATTTCACTTCAATACACTTTAATCCTGTGATTGAATGTTAAAAGTAAGTTGTATACTCTCCTCCAGCTTAATTGCTAGGCCTGAACTTTTTGCACAGAGATGATCGTAGAAATTTTCAATACTTTGTAACTATGTTCTTATTGATTGGAATATGTATTACTTTGATTGTTTCACTTGCATTATTACTGTTGTCAGGGCCGGATTTAGCATTTTGGCGCCCCTAGGCCCAATAATTTTTTCCGCCCCCTAGTCTGGTTAAAGTTACTTTCCTAAAAACCTTTATTAAAAAATTACAGCCAGTTCTTCCGTGTTTGAGATCAATGTTGTAACGAAGTTGATGCATAATGTTGAAAAATAGTTTAACTTTACCAACAATTATTTGTTCCAATGAACTTCAAAATCAGAATGCTTTATTAGCCTGATTTTTTAATCAATTCAAAAAATATGTTAAGTTATGGCTATTTATTTTTATTTCTAGATATTTTTTAATTTTTTTCTCTCGGCCGTGCGCCCCCTGGGAGCTTACGCCCATAGGCCCGGGCCTACCGGGCCTATTGGGAAAACCGGCCCTGACTGTTGTATAGGAATCCATCATATTGATATTTGTGATACCATATCGATCTTAGTTCGTAAAACCAAATACTAAATGTGGTATTGTACGTTTTCGTTTGACATTTGCATTTATAATGTATAATAATCTGACGTACTACCACTTGGGAAGACTCAACGCTGTTAAACTGGTGGTGCTGCAGAGTATTTCTTGATATTTGCATCATACAATTTTAAATCTATTAGTTTAAGAGTTACAAGAACATTTCAAGATAAAGGCCCACCCTGTAAATGTAAAGATTATATCAAAATAATGATGAACAACGACCATATTTCACCATAGCGCAATTGTATAAAATGTAGTCGAGCAAAATAAATTTTATCGCTCTTAGATTAATTTACTTTTTCAAAAAAAAAAAAAAATACAAGAACTATGTGTCTAAGGTTCAGTAAGGAGACAGTAGTGTAATGTTTTCCTGAAAAGGTAAAACTACGGTAAAAGTTACTGGAATGATAATTACCGGTACTTGTTTCTTTTATTTCGGCTCATACCAAAGAATAATTCTACACAATTGAATAGAATAAAATAGTACGCAAAATGTAATTTTAAAAAGTAGGAGGAACACCATTCTTCCACATCGAACTACTTTAAATGTAAACGTTATATCAATTGGATTGATTGGAGTTCAGCGTCCTGTTCAGCAGCGTGGCTATATGAGACGTGGATCTACAGATTACAGTGGCACCCGAAGCACATGAGCTGTAGCCGGGAATCAAAAGTGGGTCTTCCACATAATATCAAGCATCTGTGTTAGAGGTCTGCACGGGTCGGAAATTTTAGTCCGGGCCCGGCCCGTGACAATATGAGGTCCGACCCGAGTCCGAAATATGTTTTAGAATTTAGGCCTGAGCCCGGCTCGAGCGTGATAATCAAATGAGCCCGAAATAAGTCCGAATTACAGAAACTTAATAATTACCGCAAAAATTGTATTTTTATTTACAACATTTAGAGGTTTAATTTTGCAGTTGTGCTTTAAAACTTCTCCAGAAAGAACGGTGCAATATATATCGTTGTACAGTATATTTACAATGTTAGGTCCGAAAAGGCCATAGAAGTATGGATGTATATTTAAAAATTAACGGCCCGAGCCCGGCCCGGACCCTAAGTGATATAGGTCCGAACCCGTGCAGACCTCTAATCTGTGTATAGAATAGAGGTGCATTCCAATGTAAATCCCTACAATGATATCAATGTCTATACTATTTGTAAGGAACCCTATTCAAGTAGAATTAATTGAGGAGAAGAATTTAACTTTATACCAAACCAAAACCAACTGAGCTTAAAAGAAAAATAAAATAAAAAGTTTTTTTAAACATACTTTCCTCAAAAAAAAATAAAATAAAATAAAATAAATCTTATTAAAAAGTAACAAATGAAACAAATTGTTCCCAAAAGCAAAAAAAAAAAAATTTTTTTTTTTAAAGAATAAAATTTCCTTTCAAGAAGTAATTTTCCAAAAAGTAATTTTCTTAAAGGTATAATTTTGTTTTTACCAATTAGTATGATTTGCTTTATTTATTTTATTTTTCATTTTCAGAATGATTTGTTTATTTTTCACTTTTAAGTACAATGTTTTATTTTTAAAGAAAGCTTGTTTTTAAATTTTATTTTATTCTATTTTTTCGTTTTTAAGGAGTTGTTTTTATTTTTTTTTATTTTATTATTTTCTTTCTGTTACAAGATCTTTTCACATGAAATAATTTCTTGAAATCGATTGTACTTCCACAATCTGAAACGGAATTTACGAAGATCTCCTGCATATTATACTGTATGTGACAACTCCAAAGCATTTTTGGTTGCATAACGGAAAAGGCAAAAGAGTAAAGGGTATGTAGGAATGGAATATTGTATTGTCACTCAATTTATGTCGCTGTGAAAAATTTCATGATTTTATGACGCCACTAAGTTTGCAACATTTGAGATTTGGTAACAAGTGAAGTAGGATACGTACGTACGAAGCATTGAGTTACAGGAAATCAGGTAGGTTTTAGGAGGATCGGTAGCCTCCTCTGCCCTTCCCGTAAAATTATACTGTTCACTCATTTTCGATCTCTGGCTTATAACAGTTAAAGAAATAGTATGTTCAACAATTATAATGGCAATTTCCGCATAACACTGTTTATTGTTTGTACTATAATTCTGATACTCTGTGCTGCATAGAGATTTTGTGATTAAATATTCTGATCACGCTTTCAGCTCCATCTAGGGACAAGAGCTGGCCTAGCTGAAGCTGAATACTCGTTGCTAACCTTACAACTCTTTAACAGTATGTTAACGTTTGCATACGAGATAAGCTAGTTAGGAATTCCACTCAGGATAGACTCTATATATAAGTACAAAGTGTTACACACACGAATACCATTTCTAGTCTTTCTCGTCTCATTCTTTATGTTTTATCTATGTTTCTTTTTTCGTTCATTTATGCGAATCTTCAATTATGCTTTATTATCATCTCTTTTTTTCCAGCCTGAATAGTTAAGTGCAAGAAGATGAAACGAAATATATCTTCAGCATGGGGTAGCAGTTTTAGCGTCCTAGAAACCAATGCGGAGAGCTACATAGAAGATAAAGTTTAGTGATGCTAAAACAAGCAAAGGACTACTGCAAGCTGGTTGTCTGTCTTTAAATGAACATCAACAAAACATTTGCTTATCAGAGTAAAATATTATTTTTAAAAAGTAATTAATTTTTGATATTTAAAAAATAACTAATTTTTCAAAAGTTTTTTTAAATGTGTAATTGCATTCCCATCCGAAGATGGGTGGGCCGTACAAGATAATGCTTTCTCTGGGGCCATGAACATTCATTTATTGGTAGTATCATTGGGAGATGAGTATCAGGGTTTATTTATTTATCTGGTTAGGCATACAGAAGGTGACCTGGATTTGGTGTGTAATACACACTATATGATGAAATGAAGTGCATCACAACACAAGGATATATTGTAGTTGCGTCACTGGGCACAAGCTTCTAATTAATCTTTAATATAATGAGCAGTTAGTAACTCGAGCAGGCCCCTGTTCCTATAACCAGAACTATCGACAGTTCGCTGTATTATTTTTTTATATTTAATCTATACATTAAAATGCTAGGTTTCTATGTTTGTCTCCAAAGAAAAGTTTATATGTTTGTCTCCAATCCATTCAACAATTAGATCTCAAAAACCACAAGAGCTAGAAACGTGCCGTTTTCGCTGGTCGATTCCAAATTTTGTGTAGATCGTCCAGTTCTAATTGAACATTTAAAAAACATGGTCGTTATTTCTTTATTACACTTTTAGGGTACATTGGAACTGTTGAAATTTTAAAAAAGTAAAGCATAATATCCAACACAACATAGTTGTATACAGGGGTTGTATATCTCTCAGGCGTTTGTTTCATTGCCAAATGATAATGAGTTGATTTGAGTTTAACGTGCCGTTCAGCAGCGAGGCTATATGAGAGCAAATGATAATGAAAACCGAAGGATAACCATTTCTCCAGTTTAAGATGAATCTTTATTATTTGGAGTATTCTGCTCAATGAACACCATATATATCACTGACATTATAATTAATAAGGTATGTAAAGTATTTGCTTATTACATACTGCCTGCAAGAAGAAAGAAAACACTGATCATACCTGAATTAGAAACTCCAACCGGAAGTAGGCTCAAATCTTGCAAACGGTGCGAGATATTAAAAAATAATCGAAAAATCTCCTGTTTATAGTACTCCTTGCCGATTTTTTTTGTCAAGATGTCTTTCACTTGTGTCTGTGAAGGGACATGTACAGATGTTATAAGGAATGACAAGGAGATTTATGCTCATATGCGAATGATGCTGTGTAGAGAACGCAGGTTCAGCTAGTACCATATACAATTGTAAACTCAAAACGTCCCACTAGTAATGTGTTAAGAAATGTGAAAATAGTTCTAAAATTGTGTAATAATCATATGTTTTTTTTAAGCATTCACATGTCATACTAGGAATGCTCTCACGTGTTGTTATCGGCAATATTTTGGTTTATTTCTTCTGTGTGTCTTTCATATAGAATCAGGAACGTATCCACGGGGGTCTAGGGGGGACGGCCCCCCTAAATTTTTGCTGTCCCCCTAAAATTTTCAGGGTAGGCTTGCAAATGAACTATAATATGGTGATGGAATATAATACCGTTGCATCGGGCCCCCTAATTTCTACCGGCCACCCTTCATTTTTGGGCTGTCTACAGGCCTGTATAGAATTCATCTGAACAGAATTCGAATATCTCCTAAGGCATTTTCCCTACCCCATTACAAACCCTACCCCATTTTCTTCCCTTCAATTCAAGTATCATCAAAAGTTCCAACATATGTCTAATTATTTTAAAAGAAAACTCCACCTACCAAATTTCATGTCTGCAAACTTAAAGAACCTCGAGATGTGGACATTTTAATATAAAAATTGTCATTCCGACCCTTTTTTTTATTTCAACCAACTTTCGCTCCCTTCTAGATCAAATGTCAAAAAAAGGCGCTTAAATATATATCTAATTATTATTTTAATTGAAAAGTTTAAAAACCAAATTTCATGTCTCTAACCTTCAGTAGTTTCAAGATATGGACAGTCAAATGTAATTAGCTTCATCCCTATTCTTCCTTCCTTTCCGAATTTTCAAAAATCCTTCCTTAGTAGGTAACTTATGTCACATATCCTAAGCATTGTCCAAGTATGATAAAAGTAATAGTTAATTAATTAATTTGTAAAAAAATCAAATAATTCCTGCAACAGCTAATGAGAGAAAACAATTCTAAAATAAACTGCATCCAGAAATTCAACAAAGTAGAATGGGTTGCACGCATCAAAGGAGTAGAACATTTTTTTTTAAAGCCAGCTTTCTTTGAATGATTTAACACTGGTAATTGATGTTTAGGTCACTGGTGATTGATGTCATGAATGTTTACATGTTATTCTTGCTTCACTTTTGCCAGAATATCATGCACTGTTTGTGCGAGTAGTCGCCCACTGCGACAAGCATCTTGGAGATCGACACTTTCAGAACTAAAGCGTCTATTTTACTGATTTTAGTGTCTGTGTTTCCTGATTGAAGTACCTAAATAACCACAAACCTATATGAAGTCACGATGGCCATTCATAGAGGGTTTAAAGACTCGGACGTTTGATCTCAGGCTTTGTGAGTTCGCCACGGGCGATATTGAGAGAGAGAGAGTCAAATATAGGTCAGAGGGAAACATTCACATATGCAAGCTTAGAATTGGAGAAACAAATAGTCGGACAGCATCCATATTCTGAGGAAAATCGTGATTCTGTATAGCATAATAAGAGTCATAAGTTCTCAGTGAAACCTGTTAGCATCACATCACTTGTCGGATTGAGATGGAGAACTATTTTTTGAAGCATCAGATGATTGAGCAATGAGAGAAAGATCTTAAGATATAAAGAAAGAAGAATTTAATAAATAACAGCTTTCGGAGACGAGTTTTGAATCAAAAACCTTTAGTTATGAAGCCACGACTTTAACCACCCATCCACGAAGAAGACTACTTAATAAACCATGTTTTTCTTGCAAATCTCGAGAATGCCAACACTTTCAAGGCATAAAAATTGCAAATATACTCTTACTGTGTCTATGCTTCCTATTTTAAGTCCTAAATATCTAGAGTCTACTAACAGCGAAACTATAGGGAGTTATGATGGTCCATTGGAAGAAAGCTTACCTCTGGTTTCAAGAGTCGGAAATTGATCCCAGGCCATGTAAAGTCGTGACGGACGACATTAAGAGAGCTAGAGATTCAAAAGTGGGGACAGAAAAGGGGTACGTTCATATATGCAAGCTTAGAATTGGAGAAAGAAATGATTGAACAGGATCGATATTCTGAGGGAAATTATGAGTTTGTGAAACATAAGAATCAAAGTTTCTTGGTCGAACCTGCGAGTATCACACTTGCAGTTGTCGAATGAAAGTGGAGAACTCTTTTTGAAGCATCAGATGATTGTGCAGGGAGAGAAAGAACTTAACATTTTGGGAAATGGAGAATTAAAAAAAAAAATCACAGTTTTCGAACATAGATTTCGAACTTCTCGCTATGAAGCTACAACGTTAACCACTCACCCACGGAGAAAGCTACTTGACGAACCATATTCCTCTCGAATATCTAAAGAATGACATCACTTTCAAGGCATGAACATTGAAATATTCTCTTACTTCTATTAGAAATTGTTATTTATTATAAATACTCAAACAGCCCTTGTAATGTGACGCAAAAACAATGTTTCTGGTGTCACATGTAATGGCTCTCACCCAACAATCGCGGATCTAGACATGGCATATATATTCGTAAAGTACTAATCTAGATTAGTAAAAATACGAAATCTGGTAGGATATAGGAGATAGAAGGGTCTAAAGCTAACATTGTAACCTACGGTAAATCTTATTTCCACGTTAATCTACACTTTCTTCAATCTCTCCTTGTTGGTCTAGTCAGGCACGTAGCCAGGATTTCGTAATAGGGGGGGGGGGTCCGAGACATGAAATACTGTGGTTATCATACCAGAGTTCGATTATTCTAAACTATTTTACTAGTAACATATATTGGTTCGTTTAGTCAAGATTTCGTGATAGGGGGGGGGAGTTTGATATGAAATATTGTGGTTATAACACTAGGGGCTTGATCAATTTAAACTATTTTACTAGCAACATTGGTTTTTTAAGACTTTAAAATTAGGACATGTTAGCAAGGGCGCCGATTTCTCAGTAAATTTCGGGGGGGGGGGGTCCATTCAGATGCAGAAGGCATATATGAGGATTTTAAGACAAATTGCATTCAAATTATGCCAATATACGACAACAAGGGAGCCCACATGACCTTTCGACTTCAATTATTTAAAAAAATACGTATCCAATAATGTCTTTTATATCTGCGTTCCTTTCTCTTTTGAATCAAATGTTAACAGGACTTGGTTTCCACATAACTTTTTTGTTTTATTATTCCGTCAACTACTGTCTGTTCCAAATGACAAGTTAAAGGAACAGTAAAAAATCGTTTCTGAAATAACATGTTTGATACTACAGGAAAGCGATGATAAAAAATTGTTTTTATTTTTATCTTTATTTTTATCTTTATATTTTATCTTTATTTTTAACGCTTATTCTTCCTATTTCTGGTTTCTTTTTATTTCGTCCTTCCTTATTTTTTTATTTCTGGTCTCGAAGGGGGGGGGGGGTTCGGACCCCCCGGACCCACCCCTTGGCTACGTGCCTGGTCTAGTGGTTAGCGTGTATGACTTTGATGCACATGGTATAAGGTTCGATTCCTGGTGAAAGAATAGCAAATTTCAATTTCACAATCACTAACTTTTGTTAAACATCTGTCTCCTTTAGCATGGGAAGTAATACTTTCATTCCTCGAACTTCTGCTATATGTTTGACTGAGAATCTTTGATTCGTATGCTTCAGAAAATCACAATTTTCCTCAGAATGTGGATATTGTCTGATAATCTATTTCTCTAAATCTAACCTTGAATATATGAATGTATCGGTCTCTGTCCCCACATTTTAATCTCTCTCCCTATCTCTCAATGTTGTCCGCCACCCACTCACATGGATTGGAATCAAATTTCGAACTTTTAGTACCAGATATAAGCATTCTACCAACGTAGTAATCGTGACTCCCTATAAGTTTGTTATTAATAGAGTGAAGATATTTAGGCACCTCAAACAGTGAACATAGACAAAAATAAATAGTAAAATAAGAACTAAGGATAGCCAAAATAGACGTAACATAGATCAAAAATTTTAAAGAACTATATGAACATTTACATGTAGTTACCAAAAACGATGGGGAATTAATCATTGAAGAACACTCATTTCTATCAGCAGTTTGTAAGTAAATAAGTCCAGCCGAATTTATCCCTGAATGGAGGGAGCACATTATGTCACAGAGCAACGAGTTAACGATGGTTGCTTTAGACAATTTGTTTCGTAGGGAGGTTTATTTTGTTCTACATCTAGTTTAGATGTCTAACTAAACTACTGAGTAACGGAAAAATGAAAACCTTAAAAGAAAAATAACTAACTTCAAAAACGCACTAAAAAGTAGAAAACAAAACCTTTTTAAAAGAAACAATCAACTTCAACAATGCACTAAAAAGTAGAAAATAAAGACTTTTTAAAAGAAAAACAATCACCTTCAATAATACACTAAAAAGTAGAAAATGAAACCTTTTTAAAGAAAAACAATCAACTTCAATAATGCACTAAAAAGTAGAAAATAAAGACTTTTTAAAAGAAAAACAATCAACTTCAAAAACACAAAAAAGTAAAAAATAAAACTGTCTTCCAAAAGGCACTAAAAGGAAAAAATAATAAAAGCGGTGAAACCAGATAATAATAATAATAATAATAATAATAATAATAATAATAATAATAATAATAATAATAATAATAATAATAATAATAATAATAATAATAATACACTTCAAAGCAAAAAATATTTTTTGTTATCTATAATGTTTTTGAAGGCGTGCCAAGATAAACATATTAATGACTCATAAATATACCATCGAAATAATTTTACATTAGGCAATTGGTTCGGTTTGGCACGACTTCAAAAAATTTTTTATAGATAAGTAATAAATTATTTTCTGCTTTCAAGCATTTTATTATTGTTATTAACATCTACTTTTTAGCGCGTTTATTTTTAGTCTTTCAGTGCCTTTTTTGAAGTAGGTTCATATGTATTTTTAAATGTTATTTGTATATTGAAATTCTCTTCCTAAATCATGAAACCTATTCTAATTTTGAGGCAAGTGCAACAGTGATCGCAGAATGTTTATGACAATGACAGTGATGGCTTTATTATTATTATTTTTATTATTATTATTATTATCTCAATTGTTTTCCCTTGATTCCGATTGTTGTGTTGTTGGACAGTTGATGCTCGGTTTTATCTGTGATGACTTCAAACAATACCCCTTCCTGTGCTCTACAAAGATTGATGAGGGGTTAAAATAAGGGTTGCCTCTCTACTATTTTGTTTGGAGACCGGTATTGATTGTCTGACTCACTGCTTGGTTTCATTGTCAGCGTACTCTTCTACCCTACTAACAGGTTTTTGATACAACAGTTGACAAAGCTACCTCTCTCTATCTTTCCCAATCATAATACCGTTTAAAAGGCATGATAACCAGTTTAAAGTTGTTTTAAACTTTCGGATAAGGTTTATTTTTTCCTGTATGTTTAATATATTTTCTAATGTGAAATGTTAAAGTTTGATTATTAACACTACCAGTAATTAATATATGTATTAAGTAATTATTGTACGTAATCCTAATCATAACTATGTAGAGGATGTTTCAAAACAACACCGACAACGTTCGGGAGGTGATTCCTGACACAAAGATAAGACAAAAAATATAGAGGTAGTTGGTGAGTACTTCAAATTATATGCCCGTAGCAAAACTCCCTTTATAAAAGTTTTCTTCGTGAATATCTTAGGATTCTGAAACATGTATTTTTGAATAGTGCACATATTAGTTCCTAAGTGAGGTTTTGACCAAACTACGATAGACTTCATAGTTGTGGAACTATGGACCTTTAAAATTCATTTTTTTCACGTTTTCGACATCCTAGAACTCCGAAAGGAAGCATTTGTGCATCCAGGTTGGGCTATATTTTTCGTTTTATCTTGGTGTCAGGAATCACCTTCCAAACGTTGTCGGTGTTGTTTTGAAACACCTTGTGTAAAATTATATGAACTAACATGAAATAACGGATACTTCCGGTTGACGTGGAAAGTTGAAATTTGACACGATTGTAGCTTTTCGGGACTAACCCACAGGAAAACCGCCAAAAGTGGATATTTTTATTTTTAGGGGATCTAAAGAGGTGAAGAAATGCCCCATGTTATTTAAATAGGCTTCTTTGGTACTTATAATCTCATGTTTAAGATACTTGGAATTGGAATAAAAACTTGAAATTCGGTATACTTGAACGTTTTATAAAGGAATATTTAACAAAATCACTAAAAATAAAAAAATATCCAACTTTAGAGTGTTTTTTATGGGGAACTGAAAAATCTTCCCCTTGTTATTTATATGAGACATCTTCTGAATCCCAAAATTGTTGAGCACTTCCTTTAGAACAACAATGATTAAATTTGGCATGATTGTAACTTTTCGGGACCAGTCGACAGGAAAATTGCCAAAAGTTAATATATTTAATTTGTAGGGCATCTAAAGGGGAGGATGGAAAATTCCTCATGTTATTTAAAAGGACTTTTTTTTTTACCTATAATCTCATAGTTTAGGTAGTTGGAATTTGAATAAAAACTTGAAGTTCGGTATGCTTGTACATCTTCGTTAACTTTACCTAAATAAATCACCAAAAATAAAAATTTCCAACTTTAGAATAGTTTTATGGGGTACTAAAAAATCTTTTCCATGTTATTTATATGGTACATCTTCTGCATCCCAAAATGTTTAGGCACTTCCGCTAGGATTAAAATGGTAAAATTTGGCATTATTGGAGCCCTTCGGGACTAGCCCACAGTAAAATTGTCAAAAGTGAATATTATCAGTTTTTAAGGAGTCTGAAGTGGAGATGAAGAAATTTAAATGTTATTTTAATAGACATTTTCTTGGGATACAAAATCTTATCTCTTAGATAGTTTTAATAGGACAAGAAATTTGAAATTCGGTATTATTGTGGGTTTAAGAGGTGCGAGGGTTTGGGGATGAATTCCCAAGTTGACCAAATTCAGGAAATATTAAAATCATATACACGAAATTCATTCTTGATATAAAGGCTGATACATAAGAGATGCGGGGCCGAGCAAATGCGAGGGTCTGTCTATCCAAAGGCTAGTCTAACATATAAAATGAAACTGGTTTTGTGGCTGATTGAAACATGGGATAACGGCTGAACAGTTTGAAATGAATTTTGTATTTTGGTTATCACCTATCTAGAACTGGGTTTTTATTACGTCAAGATGATTAAAATGCGTATCCTAAAAGGGGGAGCAGAGGCCATAATTTATGCGAAAATTTAGTATCTCACGAGCCAATCTAGTTAGAAAAATAAAACTTGGTATATAAATCGCTCACTATAAATAAGAGGATACTGTCCCAAAGTTTTTGAAATTTCCAGTTTCAAGGGGGGATGGGGGCATTTTCTATATATTTTTTGCCACATTGAAAGCGTTGTTTGTGATTATATTACAAGAAAATCGCGGACTCGTTTGAAATAAATTTTAGTCACTTTCGTTAAAGAGTGTAATCCTAAGGGATAACAGGGGTTCAAAATTTATGCGAGAAATAGGGTATCTTATACACTCAACATTATTATTATTATTAGACTCAACATTCAGCTTCTGAATATCTTACTGTTCTTACAATATTACGTGAGAAAATACGTTCGAACTAGGTTCAAATTACTACTTTGTAACTCTGTCCTAATTTCTAGTGGTTGTGGCATATCCTTTTAAATTTCAATAAAATAAATGCGTGCATGACATTCAAATATAATATACAGTGTGTATATCCAAATTGGAAACAAAAAGTGAAATGGAATACTTACAAGAAAATTATCTCACACACAAAGATTAATATTTCTTAAGAAATCCCTTATTCTTTAAGTAAGTCTTTTATCCTTTGTGGCATTCTATGTACGAGTTTAGCACATTTTGCCTTCAATTCAGCATTGTGAAATTGTTGATCTCCTTGATCAATTGAAGTTTGGTTCTAATGTGCTTCTTCTCTAGCTTTTCTTTCATGAAGCTCCAAAAGTTTTCAATCGAGTTCATATCAGGACTAGTACCTGGCCACGGAAGAACACTAATTTCGTTGTCCTCGAAGAATTTTGTCACAGCTTTGGCCCGGTGGCATGGGGCTCCATCATGCATAAAGATGAATTGTACGTCATGAAACCAGAATGCAGTCTGGGAAAACAATTCTTGAAAAACTTGTAGGTATCGGTCGTGCTTCATTGTCCTCTCTATTATATACGGTCTTCCAGGCCCGAAGACAGAGATAACACCCCAGACCATGACTGAAGTAGGATGCTTCACAGTTTATTAAAGACATTCCAACTTGAATTCCTCCCAGATCAACGTCGCACATATTGTGAAAATTCATCAGACACAAAGATACATGATTCATCACTGAAACACACTATTCTCCAATCGTCAGCAGTCCAATATTCTAGGTCTCGTGCCCATTTGAGGCACTTCTTTGTCATGATTGGAGTAGACTCTAATTTCTGTTTTCTTTCTTGACTGTGTGCTTTTATTCCTTCGGCACAAAGAATCCTTCGAACACTTTCAGGCCAAATGTCTGCGCCATATACTCAGCCATTTGTATGCTTAAGTCTATTAGAAGTTGCACTTCTGTTTCCCAGAGCCAATCTTTTTAGTTTTCTGATGCCTCTTAGCTATAGCTTTGGTTTTCGCGCACTCTTCCCAACCCTATTTTAGCTCTTGTTCATTTCAACAGAGATTCTACACACAGATTGTTGTTCTATCCCAACTCTACTAGCAATGTATTACCATGTATATCTTTCTTCCACCAGAAGTATTTTGTTAACTTCCATTTTACGCGGAGAAAGGTCTTTTGCTTTTCCCATTATGCTGCAATTACAGAACTACACAAAATAAAAGATTGACACACGAAACACGTCACGATCATTTTAAACTGGCCCATTCGAACTGTTGAACGCTTTGAATGTTGTTAACTTCTTACGACAGCAACCACAACACTTCAGACTGTAACTTTGTTGATAGGAACCGCAATAGCTAACTACAACTGAAACACCACTTTCAGAATTTCCCTCCCTCACTAATACCATCTGCTGTTCAACGGTGATATCACCACTTTAACTGTACAGTAAACAAATTAAGGATCCTGTATTGTTGGTTTAACCATTAAATTAAATGTTCTAGAATTCTGAAATTAAGACTCCTACATCAATTTTGCATTTTTCGAGCGTGATTCTAATAATTTGAACATGTCTGTAGGTTTTTGCTATTACACTTTCGCTGAAATGCGTATCTAAAGTAAGGAAAAGGGATTTAAACACTTTCCATGAACAGATTTTAGCATTCACTTAGTCTATATCTATCTACACACACACACACACACACACACACACACACACACACACACACACACACACACACACACACACACACACATACATACATACATACATACATACATACATATACCTATGTTAAAGAAGACCTGCCTATCAAAGCCTAGGCCAAACTGCTTAAGCTAAAAATTTGAAATTTGGATAGCAGAGGATTTGTGGCGCAAGGTATCGCTGAAGTATAATTTTCGAAAATTCTGCCCATGAGGGAAAAATGGGGATAGTAATTATTATAAGAGTGCCCCATAAAGAATACAACTTTTGAAATGCCAGCCATTTCTGTTCTAATAAGTTGGCAGCACTGAAGGTAACACGATTTTCATCTGTTGTCTTTGTGGTTAGTAGCTACGAAGCGCCGAATTGTGATCTGCTTTTGCTACGGGTAGGAATGGAGCGCTTCACAACGGAACAGCGCGTTACCATAGTTAAATATTATTACAAATGTGCTGAATGTTGTGAATTCCTACCCGCACAGAAAACAGATGACGATCGTGCGTTTTTCGGCGTTCCATGACTACTGACCACAAAAGACAACAGATGAAAATCGTGTAACGTACAGTGTTACCAACTTACCAGAACAGAAATGATAGACATATAAAAAATTACGTTCTTTATGAGACATCCTTTGAAATATCTGTATCTCTGAATTCCTTAAGCTTACAGACATGACTTCGGTATTTGTTCTTTTGATTCAAAATAACTAAACACATCTTTCTGCTTTTCTGATATTTGACCAAAGAAGGGAAGAAAAGAAAATGGAGATGACTCACTAAGTGATCGAACTTCGCTTGAAACTTTGAATTCTCACGAATTCTACATGAAAGACGAAGACGCAACAACACTTGGGGACATTTGCTAATTAAATAATAAAATATTTGTTATCTGAGTTGCGCTGTAGAGATGTAATCCTCTGCTATATTCGTTATCTTCGTTTTTGATGTCTTCATCCGGCAATTTTTTTTCCTTTGGAAAATACAGCACTACTAAGATTACACCCTTCTTTCTTTTTCTCCTTAAAATGCGGGGGAAGTATCCCGCTTTGCAGTATCTCGTTTTCCTCAAGTTTTTAGATATCCTATAACTCAACAAATTATATATTTGAGCTCATAGTGAGAGTTTTTTTTTTTTTTTTTTGCGTTTCAAGGAAAAAAAATAGAAGAATGAACATTGAACCAATGTAGTGTTTTTCAAAGGAAAAAAATCTGCCCAATGAAGATATTGGAAACGTAGATATCGAATATAAAAGAGGAATACAACTGAACAACGCACACTGATGTAACAAATAGTTTAATATTTAATTACGTGGATAATTCTTTACAATGCTGGTGTGGCTATTGTATCAAATGTGGAGTATGGTGTATGTATTATCGGTATTATCGATACCTTATTATGAAAAAGATGTAATATGACATTTTGGCAATCAACAATGTAAATCGTACACTGAGAAAAATCCATTATCCGGACAGCGGTATATTGTACAAATACAAGGATTCGTTATGTTTACTAAGGAAATCTGTACGGAGCGTACTTTATCCATATACTACATAGGTACTGCCTTTTACCCGCTTAGATATTACATCATGTCTCTGCAGGATGTCTGATATCTAACAATCTTCTGTATTTTACATAGGTATACGTATGTTAAATACTTCAGCTATACGTTATATACGTCCATCTGTGTGTAAGATCCAGACCGCCTATAGACACTCTTTCTTTCGCCATGGCTGACGTCATTGAACTACCGTCTTTTGCTTGCGAAACGAGGTTGTTTACAAACGGAACAGAAGAGAGGAAGGAAACCTGGGAAGCCTGGGTAAGTACAATAGTTAACTATTACTTTAGTTAAATATTCCCATTAATTATATATTCTTTTAGTGTAACTTGCTTTAATATAGTACTAAGTAAGTAATGTAGTTTATGACTACAATTCTTACTATTGTAACTCGTAAATGATTGAGGAGAATGGAATGGGTGAATCTGAATTTTGAAAAAACTTTGAATATTAATGTTTTGAAACATATTATGTTTCAAGGTAGCAAAATGAATGTTATGTGTTTATTCATTCCATTTTATATGTGACGATTTATTACTTGGTGCAGATTTACTACAGGACTGCTTAACATAATTGCTAATAAACCGTTTTCAGCGCGGAAATTTCCTTGTGTAGTGAAGATTTAGGATTTAGATTTCTGGGCTTTCGGCATCAATGGCCTTGTTACCCCATATGAGGGATGACTTTCCTCGGCGAGTACACTATCCGGGGAAAGGAAGGGAAGAAAGGATTGGGGAAGGAAGAAAACGGCCTGGGACCTATATGTTAGGTACCACTCCGGCATTTGCCTGCTGTGAATGAGGAAAACCCAAGGAAACCTCATTCAGGATGGCTGGACTTAAAATCTTTTGATACTTTTTCGACCGAGTTCTCCCCCGGGATCGAACCCGGAACCGTTCGCACCGAAGGCGAGAGCGCTAGCGACTACCCTACGCGGGGCCACTTGTGTAGTCTAGAAAACTCATTTTTACTAGGATATTTGCAAAATTTTTTTTTTTTTTTTTTTGCTTTTAGTTTAACGCCCCATGATTGTACATCAATGTAAGAGAGAAGGTGACAATGAGATACATGATAATGGTGGAATCAAGAAAATGTAAGGAAACTGGAAAGTCTTAAGAATAACCACACCTACAGTGTTCACCAAAAGGCTATTTGTCGGGAGCAGGAATCGAACCAGGGACCTAACGCGTCAGAGGTAAGCGCTCTACTACAAAGCTTTCTTTTGTTTAAAGAACTTGTTTACATTGAAATATATATATTTTACGAAGATACTAACATATTTTACAGCCTCACTGAAATTAAAAAAAAAAAAGTAGTCAGGGAGAGTTTACTTGTCAGATTTTTATTTTTTAATTTAATTTATTTTTATTTTTATTTATTTTTGCTTTGTTATGTTCCCTAGTTAATTAATGTTTGGGTTACTGAAAATTAAAACCTCTTTAGTATTATTGTTATGTCATCACTTTGGAACCAAAAAAGTTAGATTTTTTTTCTTGTGTTTTCATATAGGAAGTTGGTAAGTTTGTGCCTTAGCATTGGTTTGGTTTCTAGAACGTAATTGAAGGTCATGTTGAGTTGAGTCTTGGCGGGTTTAGAGTTCGTGAAGTGTCAGGCACTGCTTGTGCCCCTGTCTTCTGTCTGTGATGTTTCCTGGCTTTGGGCTGTGAGGTATTTATGTTGAGGAGTACCAACGCAGGCCGCGTGATATACAGGTAGCTTCAACAGCTACGAGTGCCAGATGTTCATCTTTCGTTACGGCGTGACTAATGCAGTATAGTACTAGGTACCAAATTCTATGGGTGGTAAAAATGGTCGTGGTGTGGTAAGAAATACAACGTAATTGTTATTAGTTTATTAGTGTTTCTTCATAGTATAGTTTCACTATTTCTAGAAGGAATTAAGTATTAACGAAGTAATAAATAAGCAAAAGCACACTTTCATTGGCGTTAACTATTTCTCATACTCCATTGAGAATGTTTTGATCCTCAGTTGCGCAAACATCCAGTGTGCGTTTTTTTGTTTGCTTACACTGCCTTATAGATGAGCTCCCTCGTGGCTAAGTGGTTAGTGAACACGCCTTTGGCGTGGGACACCCGGGTTCGATTCCCGGCCGGGGGCCGCGGTGGCTCAGTGGTAGAAGGTTCACCTCTGGTGCTTGGGGTCCCGGGTTCGATCCCAGCCCCGCCAAGTGAACCTTGTGGTGGACAAACACCGTGTGCGTGGGTTTTCTCGGGGTTCTCCCGTTTCCTCCCACTTTCTTCATTCCACTATTTAATTCATTACTCATCACCGTCTCCATTAGCCTAACCATCATAACCGTAGGACATAAAACTCAAAGATTTCATTTCATTTTTTCGATTCCCGGCCGGAGCTTATGTGGTTCGGATTCCACGTTAATCTGTAGGTCCACGTCTCATACAGCCTTGCTGCTGAAAGGAACGTTAAAATCAAATCAGCACTGTTTTACAGATGCAAAATTGTTCGATTCCGAGTTCGAATGAAGCTTTTTACGGGCAGGGGGCGACTTTTATATATACAATCCAAGGATTTTAGTTATTAGTCAGTGATGCAATATATAGACCTATATATATTACAAAATTGAAAGTGACTATGTTTGTGACTCTTAATCTCTTAAGAGCTGCGGTGGCTCAGTGGTAGAGCGTTCACCTCCGGTACTTGGGGTCCCGGGTTCGATCCCAGCCCCCGTCAAATGAACTTTGTGATGGACAAACACCTTGTGCGTGGGTTTCCTCGGGGTTCTCCCGTTTCCTTCCACTTTCTTCATTCCACCTTTCATTCATTGCTTATCATCAGCGTCTCCTTTAGCCTAACCGGCATAACTGTGGGACGTAAAACTCAAAGGTTTCATTTCATTTTTTCTTAATCTCTTTGGAATCTTGTACTTAGGTTCACAGCGGAAGCGACGAAATAACTCGACTCATCCATTGTAGCTCTCTTCGCAACCAGTTTCCAAAATGTTGGCAATAAGTTTGCGAAACGGGATATGACGACTCCAATTTTGGGTGAAAAGTCGCTATAAAAAATAATAGAGAAATTCATTGTCTATAAGCATTGTTTTAAAGTTGTAGATGTAAACTAAACAATATGTTCTACTCACTGGCGCAAATCCGTGGGGGGGGGATGACGGATACATGTCCCCTCCAATCTTGGAACTGAGGGGGACTTCTCCCCAATAATCCGATTTGAAATGTGTTTTTTGGGAGAAATTTGATTATTTTTGTCCGATTGCTACAAAGGAACGTGAGATAAAATAGATGTCCCCCAGAATAAGCCTCAAATCTGCAGCCTCCCAACGCTGAAAACAACTCTGATCCTCCACAACATTGTTTTTCAACTTCATAAGTATTTTGGACATCGTCAAAAAAAAGTATGGTAACGGTCTTACCCCCCCCCCCTCCCAATGTTGAAGACAGATTTGCGCCGCTGGTTCTACTCACATCTTTGTAAATAGGGCGCAACCAATCCTTTAATTCAGGGATCATTTTTTTGTAAAAGAAAAAGTGCAGAATAATTAAAAGACCCCAAAGGACAAATATAACAAACATCTTCTTCGCCTTTATTCACGCAATCTATAGCTAATCTTGTTGCTATCGGTAATGATGTATTACGTGTGTTTCTCAACGGAAACTCTGCGAACTAAAGGACATCAAGTTTGTAGTTGTTCTTCGTTAGAGGGCAAGGGTAACATAACAATGCAGGATTGTGGGGCAGTGAGTATGCTGTATTTCCAAACTCTTCATCAGTTGCGCTGATTAAAACAAACAAACAGAAAAAAAGAACGTAAAAACTGTTTTGAACTAATAATGCTTCTCTACAGATGAACATTTTGTTTGGAGCAGAAAGTCGCTAAATGTGTAAGTAGGTAAATCGTCATTTAAAAATCACCCAAAAAAGTCTCCAATCGGAAAAAAATATTTTTTGTCGCTATCGTAGGGCGACCATACGTCCCGTTTTGACCGGGACAGTCCCGTTTTAGTGGCGTGTCCCGGCCGTCCCGTCAGTAGATGGAAAAAGTAGTATTCGTCCCGTTCTATGTAAATGAAAGAAGTAAATAACAAACCCAGTATCTTTACTCCTTTTAAAAGTATTAATAATTAATAATAACAAAGAGGCAAAAATTGAACTGAAATTCCCTATATTAAACATACTCTATAGTTCGCAGTACTGCTCGAAAGGCAGCAGAGGTTTTAGCAGTTGGTTGTGTGTTGAACAAATTTCAACGTGTCTTTCCTTTTTCATAAGTACCCGTTCTGTAACAAAGAGAGAGAGGAGGAAATCTGATATCAAGGCACTGATAAGAACAAAGGTAGATCTAAAAGTCTAGGGTTGCAAGAACCTGTCCCGTTTTTAACTGAAAATTTTATGGTCAACCTACGCTATCGTTGAGGTCGAATTCCCCTTATTTAGCGACTTTACCCAAAATTGGCAACATTGACCCCCACCGAACAACCAGGGTTGAATTCAGGGGGTAGCCCGGGGGGAATCTCCCCCCCCGAAGAAAATTCATTCCCCCCCGGAGAAACTCCCAAAATTTCAGTCACAAAATGTAGAAATTACTTCACCCAATTATTTGCTTTTCTGTCCGTGTACGTGCAGACGAAATCCGATCTCTCAATATACATATAAATGACGCAGACCCATTCTATATAAATGTTAACATGTAACATCTAAGATAGAATACCAAATAGTGAATAAAACTTGTATTTCTTAACGCTATGACTGAGTTTGGCAGAACATGAAATTGTTAACTGTTGAAGAAAGGTTTGTATTTTAGTAGGTACTATACTCTCGCCCTATATTATATATTAGTAGGTAGCACTAGCACAGGTTGAGATACGAAAGGAAAGATAGGGAAGATCTTTCGATCATTCCATATAATCTCTCATGTCAGCAGACTTCAGTTCTTGAAAATATACAGTTCCTACATTATTTGAAATAGGGCGCCTAAATCCCATTTCTCGCATCGGAAGTAACAGACGTAAATGTGTTTTACGATTGTTAAAGTAAACACATCTTTCTTTAATTAAAAATAATTCAGTTAAAGGGTGAGATTCAGTGGGCGTCATTTAGAGGGATCAGGGAGGAACAGTTATCCCTCCTTGATTAGAGACTTATATAGAATTTATCAATATGATAATAGTATATAAGTGAAAGATTGCTATTGAAGGTGGCCAAGATCCTGCTCAGTGCCGTTCCATGGGGGAGGGGCAAGCGGGGCGACGGCCCCGGGCGCCGAAGTAAGGGGTGAAAAATTCGGGAGGGAAAAAGAAAAAAGAAGGAAAGAAAAACAGAGGAATGAAATACATGTGGACATATATAAAATGAAAGGAAAAAAGTAATGAAAAGTGCTCAAAATCAAGGAAAAGCAGGGTTTACTTTTTAAAATTTTCCCACCTTTGGCGGCTGGTCTGTCGACCTCACTCATATATACGGGGATGCCGTCGTATACTCTCGCGCCAAGCGCTGATTTTCCACGACACGGCACTAATCCTACTGAAGATTTCGTCAACTAAACTATTGATGTATATGCAGTGAAGAAACCAAGGCTAATATGTTTGATTTAGAATCAGAAGTGTGAGAAAGAATGATAACTTTTCATTAAGATATTCCTAAGTATGTTTGTTTTAGGAGAAAAAATATTTCAGTTAATTTAAATCTTTTTAAAAATTTTTACATTAGTAACAAACAGTAATTACTGAATATAGGAAATAATAAAAATAGTTACTGTAAATAGCAGTTAAAGTTTAGTCTAAACTATTTTTGCCAGTCTTTATTTAATGTTTTAGATGAAATCAAACGATTGTTTTCTTAAAATTATAATCTCATTGAATATTTATCAGCAATTAGTCTCAATATTAGGTAAGATGTGTATGTGAATGGAATTGTTAAATATGCTGCTTTCTTCAAAAAAAATACAGAAAAATAACCCTCCCCCGAGCAGTTGACATTCCCCCCCGGGTGTAAATGTCTGAATTCAACACTGCGAACAACACCCCGTTATCTTTAGCCTAGCCAGCATAATAGTGGGACGTAAAACTTAAAGATTTCATTTCGAACAACACTCCCAGAAACCTATTGTTATACCATTCCCAAAACACCCTTTTGTACAGTTCTCCCTATTCGAAAAAAAATTGTAAATAGCAGTGTTCATATATAAATATGGAACTCAATTTCCCTGAATTTTCCAGGTTTTCCAGGTATTAATTTTTCAATTTCCAGGTCTAGTGGAAGAAACTAATAGTACGAGAACACATAAATTTTAAGAATACTATATTTATATATTTGAGAATGGCCACCCTTCTCCCCAATGAACGATTGCAATTAAATATTGAGTCACAAGAAAATAAATAATTAAAATAAATAAAATTTAAGTTGAAAAATATGAAGTTGAGAAACCTACTAAGGGAATTATATAATACTTTTGTTCCATACTTGAATACATTCAAAATATACAAAAATATTGGCTTGGGGAAGAAAAAAGGGCCCGCGAGATTTTAACTGATTCTTATAGTACTCGACAACAGAAATAAATTACTGAAAGAATTTTCAAAATCGGCGCAGGTAAACATGCAGAAAATCGCATTTTCATGTACCGGTTCAAAATGGGGAAGAAAAGACGACCGCGAGATTTTAATTGATTCTTGTAGTACTCGTCGAGAGAAATCGATTAGTGAAGGAATTTTCAAAATCGGCGCAGGCAAACATAGAGAAAATCTCATTTTCATTTTCCGGTTCAAAGTGGGGAAGAAAAAAGGGCCGCAAGATTTTAACTGATTCTTGTAATACTCGACGAGAGAAATCGATTAGTGAAGGAATTTTCAAAATCGGCGCAGGCAAACATGGAGAAAATGGCATTTTCATGTACCCGTTCAAAATGGGGAAGGAAAAAGGTTCCGCGAGATTTTAACTGATTCTTGTAGTACTCGTCGAGAGAAATCGATTAGTGAAGGAATTTTCAAAATCGGCGCAGGCAAACATAGAGAAAATCTCATTTTCATTTTCCGGTTCAAAGTGGGGAAGAAAAAAGGGCCGCAAGATTTTAACTGATTCTTGTAATACTCGACGAGAGAAATCGATTAGTGAAGGAATTTTCAAAATCGACGCAGGCAAACATGGAGAAAATGGCATTTTCATGTACCCGTTCAAAATGGGGAAGGAAAAAGGTTCCGCGAGATTTTAACTGATTCTTGTAGTACTCGTCGAGAGAAATCGATTAGTGAAGGAATTTTCAAAATCGGCGCAGGCAAACATAGAGAAAATCTCATTTTCATTTTCCGGTTCAAAGTGGGGAAGAAAAAAGGGCCGCAAGATTTTAACTGATTCTTGTAATACTCGACGAGAGAAATCGACTAGTGAAGGAATTGTCAAAATCGGCGCAGGCAAGCATGAAGAAAATGGCATTTTCATGTATCAGTTCAAAATGGGGAAGAAAAAAGGGCCCGCGAGATTTTAACTGTTTCTTGTAGTACTCGACGAGAGAAATCGATTAGTGAAGGAATTTTCAAAATCGGCGCAGGCAAACATGGAGAAAATGGCATTTTCATGTACCGGTTCAAAATGGGGAAGGAAAAAGGTTCCGCGAGTTTGAACCGCTACGATGTATGTTCACGAATGTCCCCGTCTTCTCAAATTTAGTTAATTACTGTGACACTGAAACATGTGACACAGAGTCACATTGTGGATGACTGCAATCGGCAACCACTGCACATATACTCCTCCCGCCCCACAGTTTGATTATTTCGATCCATTCCTCACGTGCTAACGGCATGGTTCAACATCTGCAAGAAAGAGGTAAATGTAACGTTCAATTGGCAATAGCTTTTCACCAAATTAAGCTGCATGAAATCTGATTGCATATTTGACATACTGAGAAAATTCTAGTCCGTGGCCATATGTATCACATATCCCATCAATTCATAAAAATTTTGAACACAAAATTACGGTCGTCCGTGTGACGTACTCCCAAAAGGCCTAATGTGTATCACCCACCTCACATTCAATGAAACCACATCCGTGTAGAATTTAGAAAGGAACTTCTTATGATGTATACAGGATGTCTCAAACGTTCCCTGACATAGGATAACTCTGTTATTATCAGAGTTACAACAAAATGTAAGAGGAAAAACATCTCGAAATATGACGTTTTCAATCTAAAGTGAACACTTTTTTAAAAAAATCGGACGAGATGTTTGTGCTGTATACTCTTTATGCACCCAATTTTAAATGAAAATGCAACGTTGTCATTTACCTGGACCCACAACATAAGTGAATGAAGTTACTGTTTGAAACGGGGGCTGGCCATCGACATGTTAGCGTAAAAGACAGTAACTTCACTCACTTACGTTGTGGGTCCAGGTAAATGGCAATGTTGCATTTTCATTTCACATTGGACGCATAGCGAGTGTACAGCGCAAACGGGTCATCCGATTTTAAAAATTCCTTCACTTTAGAATGAAAACATTATATTTGGAGACGCTTTCCAAAGTAGTATAATTTAGTTTGTTTAAATTTACAATTTAATACAAGTAGATTCGGATTTATATGCGTAGGATTTTGTATGCATCTAACTAATGAATTCTTTATTTTCATGCTTAACTTAGTGACTTGGCTTTGGACTGCAACTGATTATTGTAACCCATTATTGCTTGAGAAGAAACAAGATATCCGAATCTTCATTTGGAGAAATCAAACGTCTATTGGAAAGCTGGGGATTACAATCATTAATTTCTACATTTCAAGGTGCGTAAATTATATATTCTGTGTTTGTTGTTAAATTACTATTACTATTATTGGGTTTAGAATCAATCAAGCACTTCATGATATTTTATGGGGATCAAGATGGGTGCCGGATAGATAAGTATTTGAGCGTCAGGCTCTTATTTCTTTTCAATTTAATATTTAATCAATGATTATTTTTCTCCCTCATTATTCCACCAAATCGTATTTCAAGATCATATATCCATTTTTGATCGATATATCCATATTTTTGATCTCTTTCATATTTCTATATTTTCGATTTTTGATATTGTTTATATTTCGATATTGCTGTATTTTTCGATATTTCGAACAAGTTTCGATAGTTTGTCAATATCGATTATCTATATCTAAATTCGGATATCCCAAAGCCCTATCGAACCCCCTCCGAAATGAAGTTTTTGGCTATGGACCTGATTAGGGATGCGCACGAGACAAGACGAGACAGAATTTTTGTTACGAAATTCGAGACGAGATAGAGCTCTTCCAATAGAAACGGATCCAGTTTTCGAGACGAGACATAACTTTCGCGGCACCTTTTCGAGAGGAGACAATCTCAAATCTTTTCTCTTGCGCATCCCTACACTTGATCATGAGGTATCAAAAAAAAAAAAAAAAAGTTAATGAGAAATACCGGTAACATGTAAATACAATATAGGTAGCTAAAACATTTTTGTTTTCATTCTTCAGTAATGCATTATTATTAATCTCAGGGGGGCGCGGTGGCTCAGTGGTAGAGTGTTAACCTCCGGTGTTTGGGGTCCCTGGTTCGATCCCAACTCGCGCCGTGTGGACTTTGTAGTGGACAAACACCGTGCTCGTGGGTTTTCTCGGGGTTCTCCCGTTTCCTCCCACTTTCTTCATTCCACCATTTCACTCATTTCTCATTATCTCCGTCTCCTGTAGCCTAACCGGCATAATCGTGGGACGTTAAACTTAAAGATTTCATTTTTTATTAATCTCTGTATTTTATAGTGTATTCTCAAGCTTAAGGTGATGTATAATTAAATTTTGAATTCAGTTAACTTATTTTGTTTCTCAGATTGTTTTTAATATGTATGTACAAACGTTTATTTTCATTCTTGAGAGTTTAAAGTGACGTATAGTTATTAAACATAGTATTTAATATTGTACTCTTAACGTGGAAGTGATATACAGTTAACTTTTGAATTCAGTTAACATTTTTCTCTCTGAAATTGCTTTAAAAAGTATGTAAAAACGTTTTTATTTTATTTCTTGAGTGCTAAAAGTGATGCAAAGTTATTAAGCTTACTACTTTATATTGTATTCTTAACCCTAAACTGATACACAGTGCGTTTTTGAATAAATTATGTCAAGTTATTTGAGTGACGAACACTGGTAGAAAATCCTGACTACTACGGGAACATTTTGATTTTAAGGTGACGACTACTGGTGCAAGGATTTTAAAATATTGTTTTTCCTCCAACGGCTACTCCTTTTTTAATTCTAACTACATGGTCATTATAGGAAGGATCAGTGAGTCTTTCCAACTATGGTACAGCTCCGACAGATTCACGATGCTCAGAGAAGAGACAAAATAGTATGTTTTCAACCTTAAAGTGAGAACCACTGGCGTTTTTACCCTGCTATGCAAAAGTAAGTGAGTACTCCAATGGAGTTCCAATGCGGTACTTAATTTCTGCGTTTTAGATATATGGAAATACATGTCTCTAAAATGTAAAGAACTGATTTTTTTTTTTTTTTTACTGAAAACTGCAACTCGGTAAGCCTTATGGATACCGAGGTATGGGAAAATAAACTATAGGTATGTGGGGCTTGCGTACTTGACGCTACAATTCGGAAATTGAATTAAAATATGACTAACGGCTATCAAGATGTTGTCAAATAAAGGGAGGACCAACACAGTTAAGGGGTTTTCGTGTTAGATGCTAAAATTTCCGAAATCGGTCATGGAAAGTTAATAAACACCAGTAGCAATTTCATCTTAAAGTAATTAGATATCTTCATGGGGTGTTAGAACATCATGGAGTCTACCAAAATTAAATTTTAAAAGCTTTTGAAAATATAATCTGACATTTGTAAACAGTATTTGAAATATGTATTTACCCAAAACTTCCAGCTAGTACATCTAACATCTGGAGAAACACTGTGAAATAAAAGCTTGAAATTTCGGAAACAATTATTGGTCGCAACAAAATTAAATAAGATGGTACTTCTATGGGTTAAATCAGTACCTCAGTACAATTTCGATCGAAAGATTAGTTCAGTCCTAGGTTTTCTTCAGGCAATTCCAAGGGTTCATCGAGCTGTGCAAAAGAATGAAAATTCGCTGTCAATATCTAAGATAGTAAATAAGATATAAGGAATTATATATTTTATGACGTGAAAATAGAGATCTTTATGGATTTGTACTTTTGGGTCTTTCCTAAAAGAAAAAAATTCAGAAAACTACTGTATATACCTTAATAGACAATTCAGTGGGCGGGGACACAGTAGCTTAGTGGTAGGGTATTTAACTAATCTTTTTTTTTTTTTTTTGCAGAAACTATTGGAGTATTCACTTAACCCATAGAAATACGATCATACTTAACTCCCTATTTAATTTTAAAATTAAATAAAAGGAAATATTTCAGTGTAGCGACCCACGATTATGCATTTTAGTCTCAGGGAGATTATGATTAAAGCAAGTGAATGTTGTTGACAGAATTGATGGAATGCAAAGGTGGGAGGAGAGTACCCCGAGAAAACCCACGAATACGATGTCCACTACAAACTGACTTGGCCGTGGATCGAACCAAGAACCCAATACACCAGAGGTAAGCACTCTACCACTAAGCCACTGTGCCCCCGCCCATTTAATTGTCTATTAAGGTATATACGGTTGTTTTCTGAAATTTCTTCTTCTTACAGCAAATACTCAAAAGTACAAATCCATGTGGGTCTCTATTTTTACGACGTCATAAAATACATAATTCCTTATATCTCGCTTGCTATATTATATATTGACAAAAAATGTTCACTTTATTTCAGAGCCCGATGAACGCTTGGAATTGTCCAAAGAAAATTTAGAGCTGAATTAATCTTTCGATCGAAATTGTACTGACGAGTCTGAGGTTCTCACTTAACCCATATAAGTACCATCTTATTTAACTTTTGTTAGGATCAATAATTGTTTTCTGAAATTTCAAGATCTAATACGCTTTTATTGTATGGTGTCTCTCTAGCTGCTAGATGTACTAGCTGGAACTTTTAGGTAAATACATATTTCTAATACTCTTTACAAATGTCAAAATATATTTTACAAAACTTTTAAAATTTAATCTTGGTAGACCCCATGATGTTCTTAAACTCCATGGAAATACCTAATTATTTTAAGATGAAATTGCTACTGATGCTTATTAACTTTACATGACCGGTTTCGGAAATTTTACCACCTAACACGAAAACCCCATAACTATATGGATCCTCCCTTTATTTGACAATATCTTGATAGTCATATTTTAATTAATTTTCTAAATTGTACTGTCTAATATGCAAGCTCCACGTACCTATGGTGTCGCTTTTTATTTCACCATATTTCGGTAACTGTTAGGCGTACCGACTTGCGGTTTCGGTAAACACACACCTCTAACGTTCTTTAAAACGTTATTAAGACATATTTTAGAATATTTAGAAATGAGAGTTCTGGGAATATCATGGTACCCGAAAACCCCCATCAGGGCGTGTGTGTAGTGTATTTAATTGAAACTACTTTTGAGGTGGTTGTAAGCCCTCGTAATTACGTTTCCGAAACTGCACCATCTAGTACGCAAACTCCACAGTTCTGTAGTGTCGCTCTTTATTTTCCCATATCTCGATATCCATAAGGCTTACCGAGTTGAGGTTTTCGGTAAACAGATGTCAGTACCTTACATTTTAGAGACATATATTTTCATATATCTAAAAAATACAGACATTAGGTACCCCATGGTAGCCCGAACACCATTGAGGTACCCACTTACTTTTGAATGGTAATACATTTTGAGTTGTTGTTCAGCATCAATAAACACTTCATAGTTTTTCTACGTGCAACCCAAAAGTCCATACCTGACCTAACAGATTTTGTCCATTTAATCTCAAAAATGTTAAGATACTTTGTATTGTTAAGTACAACCAAATTAAGCACACTGAATATAACATTTTAAATATTTTCTGATTTTTGTTGCAGGTATTTCGTGCATCAAACCAGGATTCTGCTTGAAAGACAGTCAAAAGAAGCAGTGTAGGTTGTGGCTAAAAGTACGCCCTTTCTGAAGACAGACTCAGTTGTACTTACATTATTTTGTACGAATATATAACCCTAATAAAGATACTGTACTACAAATTATTTCTTTCTTCCATAAATTATAATAAAATATTATCTCTGTTTAAAGAAAATGATTGTTAATGTTAAGTCATTTTAATTCTTTTTCTCTGTAATAAGAACATTATCCCTAGCAATATTTTTTATCTTTGTGCTATTGCGATTGGATGAAGTAAAATTCTATACGAAGCACTATTATTTCAGACATGCATTAATAACTAATGTATTGTTCTGTATGTAAGACAATGTGTATACTGAACATGTCTAGCGAAGGTGTTGTTTTAATACAGAATCTATAACTCAGCTTTTCAGTAGTCAACTTTATTGGGAATCCGAAGAAAGAAGTTAAAAAAAAAAATGTTGGACTTACCAGCGTGTGTGTGTTCGAATTCTGGACTAATCCAAATTATCCAGAGAAATCATTATATATTTCTTTGTTGCTATTTCAGATGTATCCTTTATCCAAGTCGTATGAAACGGAGACTTCATACATCGCTATACTTTGTATGAACTATGTTCCGTATTTACTTAATCACTTTGTAACTTTCTCTAGTGTTGACAAGGCCGCAGGTGTCAATCGAATAGTTTAGTGTTTCACTCATGTCACCTTGTGACTAAGGTACGTCCTGTCGGTATATATATGGTACTGGGTTCAATTAGCGATAAAATACATTTTTAGCGTTAAACAAATGCAAAAATCTATACGAAATGAGATACCGTGATCTCTGACTTACGGATAACACCAAGCAACTAATGGTACTGAGTGTGATTGAGTTTACTAATTACTATTTGGCTAAAATCAGTGTTCCTTTATCTATAGTTCTTTTCGTGCTTTGAATTGCAAAGTTTGAAATAACCGTTTTAAATTATTGTGTATATATATCTTCCGAGTAATTCTGAGAATCATTGCTCTTTCTTTAAGCAATGTATGAGACTGTTAAATTGCTCTTTCCTTAAAATGTTGCACTAAGAAGGATGCATCCAGGAAAGTCCAAATTTGCAGAATGTCTATAGCAGGGAAGAATAAATATGTTTAGTCGATGGCTGCACAACGCCTCCGCTGTCACCACGTTGTCACACAGCGAATACAGCGAACGTTTAAGAGTATTCTGCACTTACTATTAGGTATCGGCCTGGGAACTTTGGCGCATCTACCCAGTCTCCTTCTTGGTGTTTCATTTTTAATGGCGAGTACTGAGTAGGAATAATATTGTAAGCGAATGCGTTTCCGGCTGACACCACACTTTTAATTATTGCGACATTTAAAAAAAAAAAAAACCTGTTAATTAAAATGTACAGAGAAGTTATTTCTGGAAAATTCTATTCAGGCCTCTTGTGGTAACAACTGCACTTTAGTAGAAGATACTATTAAGGAAAAGAATGAGGTAAAATAATCTTTATATCGTACAAGCAATGGATGATAACAGCTTAATAAATGATTGTACGTAAATCTTGTTTGAGTTTGAATATAGGATTGTATAAGGCTGTGCATTTTGCATTATTATTGAGGTGCTGCAACTAACTAACTGCAAACCATATGATAAATTCTTACAGTAATATATCACATATTGATTTACTCTGTATGGAAACGAAAATAGTTTAATATATGGTTAACCTCCTTTGTGCCAGGGGCGGATCCAGAGGGGGGCGATCGGGGCGATCGCCCCCCCCCACAAGAGGAAACTTTCTTATTTTATATATAAATAAACCCATCCATAACAAGTTT